>NW_026623475.1:1104361-1112518 GCF_030028575.1 Malurus melanocephalus
CCCCTGAAGCTGTGGGTTCTGTTCAGTTTTGGCATTTCTGTCCCCCTGAAACTCTGGGTTCTGTGCTCTTTTGGGATTTCTGTCCCCCTGAATCTGTGGGTTCTGTTCAGTTTTGGCATTTCTGTCCCCCTGAAGCTGTGGGTTCTGTGTTTTTCAGTGGGTGCTGTGTTTTGCAGTGGGTTCTCTGCAGTTTTAGGATTTCTGTGGCCCTGAAGCTGTAGGTTCTGTTCAGTTTTGGCATTTCTGTCCCCCTGAAGCTGTGGTTTCTGTGTTTTTCAGTGGGTGTGATCCGCTGCCCCATCTGCCGCCAGGAGTGCCGCCAGATCGACCTGGTGGACAACTACTTCGTCAAGGACACCTCGGAGACTCCCAGCAGCTCCGACGAGAAATCCGAGCAGGTAAGACCCATCCTTCCACCCCCATCCTGTCCTTCCCTTCCTTCCATCTCTCCCAGGACAATCCCAATCCCTTTTTTCCCATCCAGGTGTGCACCAGCTGCGAGGACAACGCCAGCGCCGTGGGTTTCTGCGTGGAGTGCGGCGAGTGGCTGTGCAAAACGTGCATCGAGGCGCACCAGAGGGTCAAATTCACAAAAGATCATATGATCAGGAAAAAAGAGGACGTGTCTTCGGGTCAGTGTTGGCTTTTGTTTCATTCTGTTCATTTTTTAGAGGGTTTTGTCTTTATTGAGAGGATTTRTTTTGTTAAAAGGCAGAGGGAGGTGACAGCAGCGGGGTGGTTTTACCCCCGGGTTTGGAAAAAGGTTGGGAAAAAGTTATCAGTGCAGCATTGGTAGATCTAAAAATTGAGGGAAAATTAAATTTTAAACTAAAATTTTCAATTAAAATAGAAAAAAAATGGAATTTTAAACTACAGTTTTCAGTTAAAACTAAAATACAGGAAAAACTAAATTTTAAAATCTTAAGTTAAAATTTTAAACTAAAGTTTTCAATTAAAATAGAAAAAAAATGGAATTTTAAACTACAGTTTTCAGTTAAAACTAAAATACAGGAAAAACTAAATTTTAAATGGAAATTTTAAATTAACATAGAGGAAAAACTAAAATGGAGGAAAAACTAAACTTTAAACTAAAATTTTCAATTAAAACTAAAATAGAGGAAAAACTTAAATTTTAAGTGAAAAATTTAAATTAAAATAGAGGAAAAACCAAAATAGAGGAAAAATTAAATTTTAAACTATAATTTTAAGTTAAAATAGAGGAAAAACTAAATTTTAAACTAAAAATTTAAATTAAAATAGAGGGGAAACAAAATTTTAAACTAAAATTTTAAATTAACATAAAAGGAAAACTAAATTTTAAACTAAAATTTTCAATTAAGATAGAGGAAAAACTAAACTTTAAATGAAAATTTTTATTTAAAATAGAGGGAAAACTAGATTTTAAAATAAAGGAAAAACTGAATTTTAAGTGAAAATTTTCGATTAAAATAGAGGAAAAACTAAATTTTAAGCTAAAACGGTGTTTTAAATACTTTGTGCTGTTTGATGTCCAATGCCTTTGGAAAGGATTTTGATCCATTCTTAATAATCCTTCCATGTAAAAGAGTAAGTGACTAAATGGAGGGGTTGGAGTCTGGAGAGCATATTGATAATCTTATTGATTGACATATTGACATATTGATAATCTTATTGATTGGTGTATTGACATATTGATAATCTTATTGGCATTTTGACACATGGATTATCTTATTGATTGGCATTTTGACACATTGATTATCTTATTGATTGGCATTTTGACACATTGATTAGCTTATTGATTGGCGTATTAACTTTGATTTTCTTACCCATTGTCCAAGGGAATTAAATGACACATTTTGCTGTGTTTTGTTATAAGGAGCAATTCTAGTTCTCCCTGCACATATAAATTTATAGTTACCTTCAATAGATGATGTTATTGTTGTATTAATAACTGAGAAAATGTAGAATTTGAATCTGTTTTAGGTTTAATCTGACTGGCAAAATTTAACATGTGAAGCGTGTTTAGGGTTTGTTTAGATGTGCAGCCTTATGGGAAGTAAATTTCTAAATATTGTTTGATCACAGATCATTTGTAATCTTTTGGGGTAATGTGGAAAGTCTCAGAACTGGTCCAAGGTATTGGGATTTTATCATTGGTAGCCTATAGAGATAAAGTGAAAAATGTTCTCTGAACAGCTCCAGGGTATCTGGATTTTAGCTTAGAAAATTTTATTTGTAAATGGGTTAAAAGTTCTGATTTAAAGACCTGTGGGTTCTCCACATTCTAGATGTAGAGCGATCATATTGAGAATGAGAGATCTCGACACTTTGCTCTCTTTATTTAAATGAATTTAAAATGAATTAAGATCCTCATAAGTGTTTTTTTGTTTCCTTTCAAAGAAGCAGACACTACTTTCCTTTTTGAAAACTGTTTAATAATTGAAAAGTTTGCTGTTGAGCTTTCTTCTTTCAGACAAGGATCTTATTTCATTTGCTCTATCAAATAAGCCTCATTTTGGAGAGGTTTCYCTTTGTATCTTAGTGAATAATTTTAATAACTATTGAAGTTTAAGTGAGAATGAGAAACCCTTAAATTCAATCAAATTATAGGGACCAAGGAAGAATTACTGATGTTTTTACATGGAGTGCTAAATGTAACTCTAAACTTGATATTCCCCTTGGATAACCTGCTGGGAAGGAGCTGCCAAATAACTTTTCCAGCAAAGTTTCTGTCAGAAATTTTATTTATTGTGATTGGTGGGAAGGGCTGGTTATTTTTTTTTTCTTCTTAAACTCAAAGATGTGCCCTGGAGAGTTCAAATTCCCCTCACTGAGTGGCAGCTGTGGGTTCATCATCTCTTTCTTTGCAATAACTTGCATGATATAACCAGCTTCAAAAACCTGATAGAGCCAGGAAAATGTCTGTATTTCAAACCCTACCTGCTGCATCTCCCAAAGGCTGCTTTCCTCTTTGCCAGGCTCAAAATATCTTCAAAACATTGTGCAGGACTTTTTTTTTTTAGCAAAAAAACTATTTTTTGACATTGTTATTTGCTCAAGTGGAAAGTGTAAGCAGTTTAGGACGGGTTTGAATAATGCTTCAACGTTGGCTTTGCAGTTTTTTCACTTCAGTTGGGTTTGACTCAGTGAAAGGTTTCAAGGGATGTCCTAGAAAACCCATAGGGTAAAAATTAAAAAGGTTTGGGAGGTTTGACCAATCCTTCAGCGTGTCAAAGGTGAAATTGTACAGAAYGAAATCTTTATAAACACATGAACACTGTGCTGGTGGTTTTGTCAGGTTTTACAAGGTCTTYAAGGGCGTTTGTGAGAAAAGAGGAATTCCTCCTTCTCCTCGAATGAATAAAGTGAAACTATTAACCACTGGGTCTGTAAATCACAGAATCATTAAGGCTGGGAAAGACCTCTGAGATCACTGAGTGCAAGCCCTGAGCTGATGTATTCACAGTGACTTCAGCCTGAGAGCAGAGCTGGGGGTGCCTTKGCCAGCCCTTGGTTGTTCCTTAGCCTGGAAATTAATTGTTTTGCTCTTCAGATTGTCGAAATTTTATTTTAAAATGCACAAATGGTTTATTTTTGAAAACAGAGGCCGTGGGAGCATCTGGTCAACGTCCTGTTTTCTGCCCTGTCCACAAACAAGAGCAGTTAAAACTTTTCTGTGAAACCTGTGACAGGCTGACATGCAGAGACTGTCAGTTACTGGAACACAAAGAACACAGGTACAAATATTCCCATGTTTTAATTCTGTGATGTGTCAAAGAATGGCATTTTTTGTCTTTTGTTGGACTCAAACCATTCCTTTCGAAGCAGAACCTGTGGGGAGCGGGGGGGATGGAAAACTTTAGTTTTGGAAAAACAAAAAGTTTTTGGAAAACTTTTTCAAAAGCCTTTTAAGACCAGATTCAAACCAGCATGGGCTGAGGAGGTTTGGTGTGATTCAGGTGACAATTTGCCTGGCAATGTCACTCTGTTCAGGAATGGGATGGAAATTCCTGCAGCCCTCAACACCTGGTGCTGTAACAGCAGCAAAACCTCTGCAGTGAGTCACGGGTGAGGTCATTTTTTGAAAGGGCATATTTGATTGTGCAACAGTCTTGAGGGGAATTTTGTAAAGGAGAGTCTAAATTTTGCCTCTTAAATGATTCTTCTAGTGTGGAGGGGGAGAAGGGTTTGGTTTTAATTGGTTGAAAATTGCCTAATTCCTGGTAAAAAGGAATGCTGTGTTTGTCTCTGCTAGAAAAAGAGTTGGAGCCTCTTTAAGATCCAGTTCAAACTTTCAGCTCTCTGGCAGCTCTGTCAGATCATTGTTTGAATGTCTGAAAAAATATTTTTCAGTGTTACAATAGAAAATCTGGGGACAATAAATAATATTGATATTTATCAATAATACTAATATTGATATTTATCACTGCACCAACTGCTTTTCCCAGTCAGGCTGCAGGTAACTSTCCTCTGTAAAGGTGCAATATTGAATTTAATGATGTTTTTCTCACAGCAGTGATTATTCTCAGACTACTACAGCAGCCTGGGGAGAACTTTTACTTTTGAAATGAATATTCTTAAAATATGAACAACCTCAACTATTCCTGCTCTGTTCTTTCATAGGCTTGATGATAAATATCCTGGGTGCCACCCTTGTCACAGAGGGTGCCCTCCTGGGTTATTTTCACTAACTGGTTCCAGTTGGTTCCTTCTGTTTTGTGCATGTTGCTGATGGATTAACAGATGGATCTTGTCCTTCTTACCTGTGCTCTTCCAGAAGGAGAATTCTTTGCTATTAAAGTGCTTTTTTATTTTTTTTTCAGAATATTCTTTCCATATGGTTCTGWGTGCAGGTGCCACTTACAGGTGATWAAGGCACTGCTTTGTCTGCCTGAAGTGCAGCTGAGATTTTATGGAGGAGAATCATGCCAAGTGGGAAAAAAATTGATTTTAATCCCGTTTTATTCTTCCCTGAAATCCTCTAAAGAAAGTATTTTGGCTGTAGCAAGAGCTGCATCAGAATTTTCACAGTACAAGCTGAATGTAGATTTTTTTCATTTCTGCTTCAAGTGGAAATACAATTTTGAASTTAATGAAAATAATTTCAGAAAATRAGCAGCTCCCAAACATTTAATACTTTGTCTTTGGGCTTTAGGAGTGCTGCTTTTTTTGTATTATAGTGTCTAAAATCTGTCTGCAAGAACTTTARACTGTTCTTAGAAAAAGCAAAACTCCAACACTGAGGAATCTGAACTCTTGGAGCTCAGATCTGTCTGTTGCTGGCACAAACTGAATTAACAGGARCAGAATTGTTTTTGTTGTGAATAGTGTTCTCTGTCTGAGACCCTGTTACCACAATTGTGAGACATTTAAATAAAAACCACTGTTGCAGTAAGTTTGGTGACAATCCAGACAGTCTTTTTCTGTTGGATTGTAATTCCAAATTGTGACAGAACACAACTCTACTTTCTTTCTCATTTTCTTTGGGAGATGATGTAAATTGCTCCTGATGCAGCTTGCAAGATGCTTTATTAATTGTAGCAATTTTCTGCCAATTTAAACATTGGGAAAACATTGCCAAGGTGTTCTGGGACTCTTGAGTTTTCCGTGTTGTTAACAAATCCAATTTCAGAAGCACGAAGTTAATTCATTTCAAAGACAAGACTTAGCAAGTGACTATTAGGAATTCTGGATTTTGAGCAGTTGATCAGAAAAGATAGAAATTCCTGGAGCTGCTTTAATTCCCCTTTGCCATTTTCAGCAGAGGCACTTTGTTTCTGTTGCATTGATAATTCCCATATTTTAGGAAAATGCACCTAATCCTGTTATTTCCCCTCAGTGTTGGTTTTTACACTCAGATGAAATAATGGAAGGTGCCTTTGATAGCAGCTGTTTAGTTGAAGAGCTTGGAAGGGAATATTCTTCTCTTGGAAGTACCAGAGGTGGAAAAAAACTTCATTTTTTARTAGGAAAATTGTCTTCAGATTAAACTAATGCAGTCAGATACAAGCAGTGTAATCTCAGCTAAAAAACTAGGGAATTTGGAATAGTTCAGGGTGGGGTTTTTTGGTATCCTTTAATGTGTGTTTAAGCTGTTRGTGCATTTTCCTCATTGAATTCTAAAGTTTCTCCTGGATCTGCTATCCTTGGAAATGAGGCAGTGCATCCTTGTGTGGCTCGAACTGATAAATTTCCCAAAGAGATTCACTCTTCTGGACAGTACCAAAGGGCTTTATCAGCATTTAAAACATTTTACACACTGATCAGAATATGCAGTCTGATTTTTCTTAGTGTTTTGCAATATTTTGTCAAAATTGCTTGGCTTTACACCAGAACTGGGAACCTTGAGCTCCAGCCTGCTGCTTCTGGATAATCTGTGCCTTCTCTTGCCTTTTCTAAAGGTACCAATTCCTGGAAGAAGCTTTTCAGAACCAGAAGGGGGCAATTGAGAACCTGTTGGCCAAGCTTCTTGAGAAGAAGAATTATGTMAACTTTGCAGCTGCCCARGTTCAAAATAGGTGAGTTCCCCTGAATGATCAGCTGTTAAACTGCCTTTTTAATGAATCACAGGAAGATGAGTGATGGGATGGAGTTAATTCTAATTCTGTGTCTTAATTACTGTTCATAATGTTGGTTTTTTTCCTTATAAGACTGCATCTTATGAAAATTGTTACAAAAAACAAAGRTTTTGTCTTTTGTGGCAACTTGGAGTAGAACCAAAGATGTGACATATTTATGACGCTTTGGGGCTGGAGGAGAAAAAGGAATTAAAAAAAAAGGGAAAGCCATCCTATGGTTTGTACTGAGTTAGCTCTAAGTGGCAGAAGGGTTGAAATATTGAAATATTTTTATGTTTGATGCAAAGGTCTCTGATAACTGCGTGACAAAAACTCGGTGGGAGTTCAGATAGGAAACTGTTGTCGCTTGTTAATTCTAATTTTRTATCTTAATTACTGTTCATAATGTTGTTTTTTTCCTTACAAGACTGCATCTTGTTGGAAATTGTTACAAAAAACAAAGATTTTGTCTTTTGTGGCAACTTGAAGTAGGGCTGGAGGAGAAAAAGGAATTAAAAAAGCAATGAAAGCCATCCTGTGGTTTCTACTGAGTTAGCTCTATGTGGCAGAAGGGTTGAAATATTGAAATATTTTTGTGTATGATGCAAAGGTCTCTGATAACTGTGTGACAAAAACTCGGTGGGAGTTCAGATAGGAAACTGTTGTCACTTGTTAATTCTAATTCTGTGTCTTAATTACTGTTCATGATGTTGGTTTTTTTCCTTACAAGACTGCATCTTGTTGGAAATTGTTACAATAAACAAAGATTTTGTCTTTTTTGGCAACTTGGAGTAGAACCAAAGATGTGACATGTTTATGACACTTTGGGGCTGGAGGAGAAAAAGGAATTAAAAAAACAAGGAAAGCCATCCTATGGTTTGTACTGAGTTAGCTCTAGGTGACCGAATGGTTGAAATATTGAAATATTTTTATGTTTGATGCAAAGGTCTCTGATAACTGCCTGACAAAAACTCAGTGGGAGTTCGATTAGGAGACTGTGGTCGCTTGTTAATTCTAATTCTGTATCTTAATTACTGTCCATAATGTTGTTTTTTTCCTTACAAGACTGCATCTTGTTGGAAATTGTTACAAAAAACAAAGATTTTGTCTTTTGTGGCAACTTGCATTAGGGCTAGAGGAGAAAAAGGAATTAAAAAAGCAAGAAAAGCCATCCTGTGGTGTGTGCTGAGTTAGCTCTAGGTGGCAGAAGGGTTGAAATACTGAAATATTTTTATATTTGATGCAAAGATCTCTGATAACTGCCTGACAAAAACTCGGCAGGAGTTCAGATAGGAAACCGTGGTCGCTTGTGGGGTTTTGATGGGGTTTTTTTTTAGGTGGATTATCTGAAATTCAGCGTCACGTTCTGCATACAGAGGCAGAGGGAGCACGTGGTTTTTGCTGGCTTTTCACCCACTTGGGTGACGTGGTTGTGCTGCAGCTCAGGGAATTCCACCCCGTTTTCTGGGGGGGTTTGTGAGCCTCCTGCAGCTTTCGGGTTATTTGCAAAATGACACATCAGCTGGGGGTGGAAAGTACCAGGGCAGGATGTGCACTGAAGACAGAAAGAGAAGTTGTGATGCAAATTTTTAACTCTTTGTAGTGCCATATACATTAAAAA
>NW_026623475.1:1113798-1115104 GCF_030028575.1 Malurus melanocephalus
ATGGCAATAATGAAGAGGGTATAAAAATCTGACAGGCAGTAGTAATAAATCACAAGAGAATAATCTACACTAATATCAAGCAAATCATTAGTGAAATGTTTATATCTTTATTGTGTATTCATTACAGRTCTGTAATAACTTTTATGTTGCAAGGGAGGAATTAATCTGAAATTCAGGGTTGATTTCTGGTTAATATAAATTAGCTTGAAAGTTTGAAGCATCATATAAATTTTCATATTTCACACAATACGGAAATAAATATTTTAGTGTAAATGGAGACACACACAGGCATGTCTGGGTATTTCTGTATTTCTCTGTATAAAGTGGATAAACCATGAGGATTGTTTCATATTATTTGGTGAAGCATTTTTATTAAGTTGTTATTATTAAAACAATATTAAGTAAAACAAGTTTGAATTTGTATTTGGTGGTGAAGTGCACAGTGACTGACAATCCATTGCTGTCTTTTTTTTTTAGGATAAAAGAAGTAAATGAAACCAACAAACGAGTAGAGCAGGAAATCAAAGTGGCTATATTCACCCTCATCAATGAGATCAATAAAAAGGGAAAATCTCTCCTGCAGCACCTTGAGGTACACTTAAAATAAAAAGTGATGGTAGTGTGGATTTCCCAGTCTTCTGTTGGAAGTCACATGTCTGAAAATTGTTTGGTGTTGTACCAGTGGTGTGGTGGGGTTCAGTCTCTGCTTCTCTCATCAGAGCCTGTGGCTCCTTCACTTTTGTGTTTATGCCTCACATTCAATGTCAGGCTCATTGTAAATTGAGTGTCTGAAAATCTTGTTTTCATGCTCTGTTGGCCATGTTTCTGTATTATAATTTCAATAATAATAATAATAATAATAATAGTAGTAGTAGTAGTAGTAGCAACATGATAATAATAGCAACGTGATTATAATAATAACAACAACAACATGATAATAATAATAACAAAACCAACATGTTTATAATTTAATAATTCCCTCAAATGGCTTTTTCAGGTTCAGATAAGAACAGACAGAGCAGTCTCCTATGTTTGTACACAAAGGTGTAATGCTGTTTAAAGTTTTGTAATACAGCATAATAAAGGAGACAATGAGTTCAAGCATCCTTTCCAGATGGCACATTATGAATAATAACTGTATCCTGGCTTTTATTAAAATCCATGAAAATTTAACTTTATATTACCATTTTATTTCTATTTTACTTATTATATGTAACTGAAGAGAGGAAATCCATTTTAAGGAGTTGCTTCAGTGCATGTGGCCAGTCCGGCATGACATGAAAAATTTAAGATCAAGTGAATCACA
>NW_026623475.1:1115114-1120582 GCF_030028575.1 Malurus melanocephalus
TGTTTGTACACAAAGGTGTAATGCTGTTTAAAGTTGTATAATACAGCATAATAAAGGAGACAATGAGTTCAAGCATCCTTTCCAGATGGCACATTATGAATAATAACTGTATCCTGGCTTTTATTAAAATCCATGAAAATTTAACTTTATATTACTATTTTATTACTATTTTACTTATTATTATTATATGGAACTGAAGAGAGGAAATCCATTGTAAGAAATTGTTACAGTGCATGTGGCCAGTCTGGCATGACATGAAAAATTTAAGATCAAGTGAATCACAATAGATTGTTTTTTCTATTTTTTCAAAATAGATTTTTTTGCTTAAGGAGCAATTATTTGGCAAGGAAATTGAATGTTCCTGGAAGAAAAGAGCAACTTGATCATGAAATCATTTAAAATTACATAAATTTTGGCTTTTCTTGTTTACCTAGCATTGGTTAAAATTTTTTAGGGATTTTTTCCCTTTTGATCCAAAAGCTGACAGCAGTTTGCATTTTCCTCCTAAACCTGAAAGCCTTGTGGTAATAAAGTTTCTGTTCCTTTGCAGAATGTGACCAAGGAGAGGCAGATGAAGTTATTACAGCAGCAGAACGACATCACWGGGCTGTCACGACAAGTGAAGCACGTGATGAACTTCACCAATTGGGCCATTGCCAGYGGCAGCAGCACTGCCCTGCTCTACAGCAAACGGCTGGTGAGGGCATCCTGGACTGGGAATGGGCAAAATCCTGGGCTGGAAGGGATTATCCACAAAAATCATCCATCCCTGACCCTGTACAGACATCCCAAAATCCCACCCTGGCGTCCCTGGCAGTGCTGTCCCAATGCTCCTGGAGCTCTGGCAGCCTCAGGGCTGGGACCATTCCCTGCAATGCCCAGAACCCTCTGGGGAAATTCCCAAATATCCAATSTCACCCTYCCCWKGCACAGCTCCAGCCSTTCCCTRGGTCCTGKCACTGTCACAGAGAGCTGAGATCAGAGCTGYCCCTYGGGAGRAGCTGCAGCCCCAGTGAGCTCTGACCTCAGGCTCCTTTTCTCCACTGAACAAAGTGCCCTCAGTGCCACTCCTCGTGTGRCTGCACTGCCTTGGCTCTGCTCTTSTGGCCCAGTCCCTGTGTGTGGAGAGGGGAGAAGCTCCAATGCACCCAGAGCAAGATAAAACACGAAGTCAAGTGTTGGTAACCAAAATAATTCACTTTTATTGGCATAAATACACCCAGTCCTGCACATGCAGGCTGTTCCTCTGCAGGGCCAGGGCTGTGCTGAGCACTGTTTCTGTCCACCATCATTCTGACACCAAATCTGTGTCCCAGAYTKGTGTGTRKCAAAYCCACACTCTKRAAAGCYAGTGTCCATAAAGGAGTCAGAAACATTAACACCCATTTCTCCTAAAGRCCCTCTCCCATCGAGTTGTTTCTGAAGACATCAGCACCCATCTTTCCTGCCCTTGGCAGCGTGTCYTAAGCCAGCACAGAGGGGCAGGGGGATTCCACTGTACCCAGAGTGAGATTAAGGCACAAATGAGGTCAAATGTTGCTCATCCAAAGGGTGCACCAGTTCTGCCACGTGGGTCCTTTATCACCACCATCACGGCCCATTGTGGCACCGTATCTTCAACTCCAGATTTCACAGCAGAGACAAGCAGTTGTGAAACAATTCACTGTTWACCATTAGGATTTAGGAGCATTAGTCTGGAAGGAATGGGGTCAGACTCTAAAGGCCCCTCAGTGTTTGGCTGGAGGTGGAACAGTGCAGCAGTGTTGTGGTGGAACAGCGCTGCTCTATTCCTCAGAGTACAAAAGTTTGTGGATGATTTTCCTGGTGAATTTTYCAGTGAACCAAACTTGCTGCTGCCRGTCCTTGGTGTTCYACAGCCTGAACTCTCTGTGGAAGTGCACACCTCTCATTTCTCACTGTTCATTTTGTGCTTTCCCCTAGATAACGTTCCAGCTGCGGCACATCCTGAAGGCGCGATGCGACCCCGTCCCGGCTGCCAACGGAGCCATCCGCTTCCATTGTGACCCCACCTTCTGGGCCAAGAACGTCGTCAATTTGGGTGAGGAAACTCTGCTCGTTCATTCTGTGTTACTGGGAAAACTCTGTTCAACTGGGGCTGTTCATCCATCAGGAGTGAGATCAGTGCAATCTCTTAATGCAGACCAAAACTCTCTCGACATAACCCATCCATTCCTGATCTGCTCTGTCCTTTCTCTTAGCAAAGCTGGCTCTGAGTGGATGTTGTTTTCCAGTGGGAATGGTTCACATTCCCTAATTACAGAAACATGAAGTGGTTTGGGTYGAAAGAGGCCTTAAAAATCATCCAGTCCCACCCATGCCATGGGCAGGGACATTTTTCACCACCCCAGGATGCTCCAAGCCCTGTCCAGCCTGGCCTTGGACACTTCCAGGGATCCAGGGACAGCCACAGCTTCTCTGGACACCCTGTGCCTTTTCCAATACATTAAATATATCACTTTGACTTACAAAAGTGCAGGTTTGGAATGAGAGAAGAAGGGAGAGCCCTTTGAGACAGAGATTGCTGTTAACATCTGTTTGTGAACTTCTCTGCTGGATGAAAATCTAACAGAAAATCTGATAAAAATACCAGCTTTTGGGTGTACTCACTTCTTGCTCTGAGCCCACCCTCCAGGTTGGGGTGTTCCTGTCTTCAGTCGAGGAGGTTTGTTCCCTGGGGCAATAAAAAGGAAACTCTCAACCTTATTAAAAAGGGATGTGCAGATTCCAATCTGTTCACAGTTACAGTCAAAAATCAACATTTAGCCTTTTCCAAATAAAAATAGGACAGGAGTTATCCAAGGAGGCAGCATGGTCCACAGCATTGAAGCAAGGCAGGATTTGCCTRTAGCAGTGTTTTGTGTCCTGTTTATATAACCTGTTCCAAGTCACTCWGTGCTGGGACACTCCCCACTGTCCCCCAAATCCCTTGGATATAAAAACTTCATGCTCAACATGTTTATTTTCTGTTTGATTTCTCCTCTTGTCCGTTTGTTTTGAATGCAGAGAAATAATTTCTGTCTGCTGTGGCTTTTAAGCTGTGCATTTCCAGTCCTTTCATTCTTCCCTCGTGGATCATCTTTTTAATTTTGCCATTTCTTCTTGTAGTCTGAGTTCTCTTTTTGCTTTTCTCACATGTGGTTATTGAAGACTTAAAAAGGAAATTTCAAGCATAACTTGCTTTGTTATTGTGCTTGAGGGAAGAGCATTAGAATTGTGAATATTGTGCATTTACCAGCCTTGGGATGATGATGAGATCTAACTGTTGATTGGTTCTTTCGGGTTTTTTTTTTTGGTTTTTTTTTTAGGTAACCTGGTCATCGAAAATAAACCAACCCCTAGTTACACTCCCAATGTAGTGGTTGGGCAAACTCCTCCGGGGACAAACCACATCAGCAAAACTCCAGGACAAATCAACCTGGCCCAGCTTCGACTGCAGCACATGCAGCAGCAAGTGTATGCCCAAAAGCACCAGCAGCTGCAGCAGATGAGGATGGCCCAGCCATCTGCATCMGTGCCCAGGCAGAGCAGCCCTCAAGTCCTGCAGCAGCAGGTGAGTCCCTTCTGTGTCCTTATTTCACCTTCTGCCATGACACTGAGATTTAAAAYTGCCCTATCAAATCTAAATTTACGAAGCAATTTATAAGCTAAAATCCTTTGAGATTTGCCATGCTTTAATGGGACAGCTGTTGGCTTTGCTTGATGTTGTGTTACTACTGCTGTGGAAAGAGATGGGCTTCTTTTCTCCATGTTCAAAGCAAAAATTTTAAAAAACACAAACCCTTGCAGCCTCCCAGGTTGATCAGCATGCAGACCATGCAGAGGGGTAACATGAACTGTGGGGCTTTCCAAGCACATCAGATGAGAATGGCTCAGAATGCTGCTCGTATTCCAGGAATCCCACGCCACAATGGACCTCAATACTCCATGATGCAACCTCACCTTCAAAGACAAGTATATCCTGTGTACACGCTTCATTTGTGCCATTGTGCCAGATTTCATTCCAGTAGATGGTACCTCCAGCTGTAAATGTGTTTATCTGTCCCCCTGTAGCTCACAGCTACACACRTTTCTATGCTTCTGTTCCATGTTGCATTGCTGTGACAGTTTTGCTGAACATAAGGAAATTCAAACCTTAAGGGTGAAAATGAAACATCACGTTTGTGTTGTGGTTTAGTTCTGGGAAGGAAAATGTTCCTTTTGCACTTTTCAGTTGTGTTCAGCTAAAAGAACATTGAGAGGTTTATTAGAGAATAGTGAATTTCAAAGTGATGTAGTTGAGGGGTTTTGATTAAATCAACTTCTGAAGTGTTTTTAAATTCACACCTGAAGCATTKGTGCAGAGCTCTGCATGCCATTAAGAATAAAAATCCTCGACAATGAATGTTAACGTGACTGAAATACCAAAAGTGACTTTATATTACTTGAAACAGTTACTTTTATCTTAAAAAAAAAGAGTCAGTTATGTGAACTCTAAAGCTGTCTTTGGAGGAAATAATTGCTTTAAGAAAGTAGAATATAGATGAAAATAATTTGGTGGAAGTTCTGTCTAGTTAAATCTAGCCACATGAAGTATTTTCCTGTGCAAGTGAAGAATGTTCAGAGCTGCTCTGCACTCAGTGCTGCCAGGAGTTGTGCTAGCTGGGACTCTGTGGGGTTGAGCTCTGTCCCCAGTGGGGTTGCAGTGTCCCCGTGGTGACCCYGAACCCAGCCCGCTGTCTCCTGTCTCCCCAGCACTCCAACCCCGGCCACGCCGGGCCCTTCCCGGTGGTTTCCGTGCACAACACCACCATCAACCCCACCAGCCCCACCACGGCCACCATGGCCAGCGCCAACCGTGGCCCCACCAGCCCCAGCGTCTCGGCCATCGAGCTCATCCCGTCCGTCACCAACCCGGAGAACCTGCCCTCCCTGCCTGACATCCCTCCCATCCAGGTCAGTGTCGCTGGGGCTGCAGCAACCTCTGCTTCCTTTCTTTATATTTTATTTTTGATATATTTTATTTCTGATATATTTTATTTTTGAGATATTTTATTTCTGATATATTTTATTTTTGATATACTTTATTTTTTAGGTATTTTATTTTTTAGATATTTTATTTTTTAGATATTTTATTTCTGTTTTATTTTATTTCTGATATATTTTATTTTTTATATATTTTATTTCTGATATATTTTATTTTTTATATATTTTATTTTTGAGATATTTTTTATATATTTTATTTTCGATACATTTTATTTTTTATATATTTATTGCTATTTGAGATTATTTGAGATAGCAGAATTTGTCTGTGGAATGCTGTAATTGTCCTTTAATTTGTAGAATTAATATCTCCAGCCCTTCTGTTAGGACGCAGCTGTTTTCTCCATGTAGGGCTGACCTGYTCCACCTGTTAACCTTTAGATTAATCAATATTGAATCAGCATTCAATTAATCAAAATTATTGATTA
>NW_026623475.1:1121301-1138094 GCF_030028575.1 Malurus melanocephalus
CTTCGAGCTGCTGGCTCAGTCACCAAACCCACTTGGAGCAGAGTGTGTTTCAAACACATCATTGCAGTGCTGCTGTGCTGCAGTTACAGCCATAGAGTTCTGATTTCTTGGGGTTTCACAGGTGCCAAAATCTGTGGGAAAAGTGAGTGGGAGATTTCCCATCACATTAAGGAAAGACAAGAWTCTGCCTTTTCTTAATATCTTAATTATGTAATAACTTTTGCAGCCTCAGTAATGTGGTTGTTTATGGCTGACACCACGTGTGTGACAAACACAGAGGAAGTTTTCAATGGCTTTGAGTAAGTGCAGCCAGGACCATGCTGGAAAAACTCAGATTTAGGAGCTTTTGAAAAATGTTTCTTTAAATATCTGATTTGAAAGCCCGATTTCTGCGTGATAAAAAATATTTGCTGGTGTCCTGAATCCTTGAAAGGAGAGTGAATAATTCCAGTAAAGATACTGATCACAGTTTAAAGGTGTGGGATTTTTAGGAAAGTTAAATTTGATCTCTCTGATTCCAATTTTTGTTTTTAATTCATAGCTGGAAGATGCTGGTTCCAGCAGTTTGGACCATCTGCTGAGCAGATACATCACAGGCAGCCACCTCCCTCCCCAGCCCACCAGCACCATGAATCCCTCCCCAGGACCTTCAGCTCTGTCTCCAGGGTCATCAGGTAAATCTGATGGGTTTTTTTCTAAAGATTCCAGAAATCTGATGGGTTTTTTTCTAAATATTCCAGAAATCTGATGGGTTTTTTTCTAAAGATTCCAGAAATCTGATGGTTTTTTTTTCTAGAGATTCCAGAAATCTGATGGGTGTTTCTGGTATTTAAGTTGAAAATAATTGCCTTCTATTTCCTGCCAGAAGGGAAGTGATGTTTTATTTAAAATTGGTTATGTTCAGAAATAGATTCTTGTGGAAATTTAAATTTTACCCTCCTTCAGAAAACGGCTTTATAACAACAAACTGCCAGCACATGAGYGTTCCAGATTGGTGCAGGGACAATATCATGGTCATTCTGAGTGTAATTAATTAATGAGAGAGCTTTTCCTATGCATGTGAACAAATTAAGTCACCAGTATCTAATACCGGTGTTAACTAATAACAAATGTTATTTAAACAGTAAAAATATCTATTTCAGAGGATGGTTAAGATGWTTTCAGGCAATAGGAAGAAATTCCACCCTGTGAGCGTGGGGAGACCCTGGCACAGGGTGCCCAGAGCAGCTGTGGCTGCCCCTGGAAGTKWCMAASRCCAGKYTGGACAGGGTTTGGAGCACCCTGGGACAGTGGAAGKTGTCCCTGCCCATGGCAGGGGTGGCAMKGGATGATTTTTAAAGTYCCTCCCCACCCAAACCATTCTGGGAGTTGATGTTTTTCTTGGCCTTTTCTGTTGTAAAATTCTGTGAATTAGTGTGTGCAGCAGTGGGGTTTTCTGTGTTTCTCAAAACCGGCATGCAAACCGTGCAGAGGCTGCTTTTAAAATTTTATTGGTACATAAAATTTGAGGACATAATGGGCTGAATTGGCACTGTTTGGATTAGGTGAAATCATTACTGGGACTTGAAGAACTGTGTGTTGTGTCACTTTTTTATTTAATGTGAACGTGCTAGACTTTGTTGTGATCAAAGACTGATAGAACAGCTGGTTTAGGTGATTTATTAAATCAGGATATTGTAGCAGCAGAATGTGAATTTGTACCACATCAACTTCTTTGCTGCTTCTGTGCAGGTTTGTCCAACTCCCACACTCCAGTGAGGCCCCCCAGCACCTCCAGCACCGGCAGCAGGGGAAGGTGAGTGTCCATGAACTCTGTCAGACTGAAAACATTCACACGGGAAAAATTCCAAACCAGAACTGCAACTGGCAAATTGTGCTGTGACATAATTGTGACCCCATGTGGTGATGCCTTAAAACAGGGCTCACCTGAAACAGAGGCCAGAGTTAAGAGAATAAAAGCAGACAGATTTAATCCAGGCCTGCAGGTGCATTCAGAGCAGACAAAGGCTCCTCCTGAGGCTACACCCAAAATGGATCCCAAGTCACAAAATCTTCACCTTTTATCAGTTCTCATGAACACATCAGGCTCCAATTCTCCAATCCCCCCAAGCTTGCTCCCCCCAATTCTCTGTTGTTTCCATATTTTGGGGCTCTGAGGCAGTGAAGTGTCCTTGGATTTCAGGCCCAGAGAGGAATTTTTTTGTCTGAAGATGGGAGATCAGTGGTTTTAGCACTATACTAGAGAAGTACAAGAATCCAGATACATGAAAATGCAGAAACTAAAAAATCCTAAAGCATCAATGGAAGAATGCTTACATGAAGATTTATATTTTTTATTTTTCCCCTTCACTATCATTCTCCTCTGTCTTGTAAACCGGCAATATTGTGAATATTCTGCTACCCTTTGCCTTTCATTTGGGAAAGAGTTACTTAAATTTCTTTTGCCCCGATGATTTATTTATCCTCTTCTTTCTCCAGCTGTGGCTCCTCAGGCAGGACTGCTGACAAAACTGGCCTGAGCTTCAAGGCTGACCAAGTGAAAGTGAAGCAAGAGCCGGGCACAGAGGAAGAGATCTGCAGCTTCTCAGGAACAGTAAAGCAGGAAAAAACAGAGGATGGCAGAAGGAGTGCTTGCATGGTAAAGTTAATTTGTGCACAGTGGGTTGTGGTTTTCCTGGCAGCGTGTTTAAGAATATGGAAAGGAGGAAAAAAAAAATTTTACTCCAAAGCTTTATTCTAAGAGGTATTTTCTCCTTGGCAGTGCTCTGCCAGKCACAGGGCTGTCTGTCAATTTTATCTTTCAAAAAATGTAAATTTTATCTTTAGCTATTAAAATGAAATGGAAGTTTGCTGGTTTTAATCTTATTTAAAAATTAAATAATTAAAGAATGTAAACATTTCATTTCCTTGTTTAATATTAATAAACATCAATTATAATAATATATCTAATTATATACCATTTTATATAACTAATTATTAATATTAATAATTTGTATATAAATGAAAATCTATGCCTATAATTAATTATATATGTAATATATAATTATACGATGTATTGATTATATATTAATTATATCATATTTAAAAATTAACAAAAGCTGTGAGATGGTAGTTCCTGGACATTCCCACACAGGTAATTGTCAATTAAAGTCCTTCAGTCAATTAAAAGTCCTTAGATCAAAATATAATTAGCAAATTAATATTTTTTGGTGTTTCTCAGCTCTGCTTGATTTAGCAGGATTGTGGACAGGGAGCAGGATGATGGATTTGGGGATTTTTCCTGATGATAATGAAGTTGTCATTAACAAGTTTATAACARCTTATCAGATTGTTATATCACTTATGATGTTATGTAGCAGAGGAAATGTGTGTTCTTGAAAGAAGGGCTTGTGAAAAAACAGAATTTGCAATTTGAAACCCAGAGTTGAGTTACACACAATACTCAACTYTTCCTGATGATTCCCCATGGTTTTTGGGCTGTGAGTGTGGTACCTTTGAGTGGTGGAAGCCTTTTGAATTCCAGCACAGGCAGGAAGACCCCACCCTAAAATCAACTCTAATTTTCCTTGCGCTGCTTCAATTTCAGCTCAGCAGCCCCGAGAGCAGCCTGACACCCCCTTTATCCACCAACTTACACCTGGAGAGCGAGCTGGAAGCACTGGGGAGCCTGGAAAACCACGTGAAGATGGAGCCAGCAGATCTGAGTGAGAGCTGCAAGCAGTCGGGGCACAGCCTGGTGAACGGGAAATCGCCCGTGCGCAGCCTCATGCACCGCTCAGCCCGGGCTGGGGGAGAGGGCAACAACAAGGATGATGACCCCAACGAGGACTGGTGTGCTGTGTGCCAGAATGGGGGTGACCTTCTGTGCTGTGAGAAGTGCCCCAAGGTGTTCCACCTCACCTGCCACGTCCCCACGCTGCTCAGCTTCCCCAGGTACCGCCAGCACCGTCACCCGGTTGTGCACAGAACACAAACTGGAGGTTCCTCCAAAATCACCTGGTTCTGGGTGGTTTCTTGTTGTCACAAAAATGTGGCATTTCTAAGGCCTTGCCTGAATTTGTGTGTAGCTGGTTGGTATTTATCTGATAACAGAATTGTGTGTAGCTGGTCAGTGTTTATCTGATAACAGAATCACGTTCTGTTAGATATTAGAAAAAAATTCTTCACTGAAAGTGAGGTCACACACTGGGATTGTCTGCCCAGGGAGGTGTGGAGTCACTGTCCCTGAAAGTGTTTACAAACAGACTGGACATGGCACTCAGGGCTGTGGTTTGGGTGACGAGGAGGGTCATGGATGGACTAGATGATCTTGAGGGTCCCTTCCAGCCTGGTTCATTCTGTGATTTTGTGAGTTTGTAAGTCTGTGATTCTGTTTATGTAAAGTCTCTCAGAGTGTGACTGTTGTGTTCATTTCAAGTTGATTTTAGGTTGATTTCAAGTTGATTTTAGGTTGATTTCAAGTTGATTTAAAGTTGGTTTTAAGTTCTTTGTAAGTTCTTTGTAAGTTCTTTGTAAGTTCTTTGTAAGTTCTTATGTTCTTCTTAAGTTCATTTTAAGGCGGGGGGAAAAAGGGGCTATAAAATATTAAAATATCACATGAGGGCAGGGAAAATGACCTTGACTGGCAGAATTGTTGTGAGCATCAAGGGTTATTCCTTAGCTTTRGGAATCAAAGTCTTAGTCTCAGTAGAGATGAATGTGTAAGAGTGAGCAAAAACTCTTTGTAATCATCACTGATGAAAATTTACCCCTCAATAACTGTTTTTCTCTTCAGTGGAGAGTGGATCTGTACATTCTGCAGAGACCTGAGCAAACCTGAAGTGGAATACGATTGTGACAATTCCCAGCACAGCAAGAAGGGGAAAACAGCGCAAGGCCTGAGTCCTGTGGACCAAAGGGTGGGTGTGAAACCTGCAGGAATCTGCCCAGGGAAAAGGGCTTTCTCACTTTAGTGCTTCCTCAGTGTTTGGGGATGGTTTTGCTTTGGATGAGGTGAATTAAATGTAGTTATGGCTCTTGCAAAACAATCTGAAATGACTAATGTTTTTTCCTGCTGTGGCCCCATCTCCAGGTGTTGGTGACAGTGGGACTGGAATCACTTAATAGCTAAAATTTAATATTAGCACATTCTTTGTATTTAAATGCATCAGTTAATGTGTTGTTAATTAAAAGTCCTTTGCATTTAGCATTGATGTTAACTTGATAAAATAGTTCTGTAWGTTTGAGGTGTTCAGGTGCATTCTGTGAGAGGTGCTGGGAGCRKTCAGGGGCATTCTTGRGGAATTKTAATGWCCTTGACARTCCCAATTATTTTTAGTTTTATCAKTCAGCCTCTGTGTAGTGTTAAGAGTATTATCAAATCAGATTCCTCCAGAGGAASTACAAGCAAAGCAAAGCAAAATATTTCAACAGGGAATTTATAGGACCACTCTGGCTTTGCTTTCAGATTGCTCAGTTTTATCTTGTGAGGAAGAGTCTGCAGCTCAGTCCTTTCCTGCTATTGTGATGACAGAAGTAGTGAAAGTGGTTGTAGCTGGTGTTTTATTTTTTAATTTGCAGTTTATTAATATCTCTTCATATTGACTTTAGCCCCGGGCTTTTGGTTGGGAGGGAGAAAACAAAGAGGAAATTTGTGAACAGGAATGATTGTGGACATTCCCTCCCAAGAACTTCACCTCTCCTCATTAAGTCATGGGGTTTGCATTTACATTTTCTAATAGTGAGCTGTTAAAGTACAAACCTATTTACAGTGGGGAGCTMTGAATTTCTGGGCTAGGGATCAATTAAGGATTTTAATCTCAAGCTGTTGATTTCTTTTGAAGAAATGTGAACGTCTCCTGCTCTACCTGTACTGCCACGAGCTGAGCATTGAGTTCCAGGAGCCAGTCCCAGCCTCGGTGAGTCTCCTGAAAAACACATGGGGATTTATATTTGGGATAACAGAAATTTGGAGCAGAATTTGGGAAGGAGCTGGCTGCTTTTAGTGGAAGTATGTCTCCCTTGATCAATCTAAAAGTTCTGGCAGCCATCCAGCGTCTCGTGGGGCTGGGAAGGAAAGCAGCTGATGCTGGAGCTGCTCCAGGCAGATGCTTCACTCCCAGCCTCAAAAGCAGATATTTAAAGAYCCTTCCAATTAGCAGTTACTGAGTTGGAACAAGATGTCTCAGGATACCCATGAAACTCAAAATGCTTTAGGAGGGGTTTTTTTCTTTTTGGATGAATTTTTGAATGAGTGGAGGGAAGAAATTGCTTTGAGTTTTTTGTTTTYAGCTGTAAAAGAAGAAACATTTTAATGAAAAGCTTTGCTTCGATAGACAGTGAAGTTTAGAAGGAATTCCAGAGTGGTTTGGGTTGGAAAGGACCTCAGAGCCCATCCAGTGCCACTCTGCCATGGCAGGGACACCTTCCACTGTCCCAGGGTGCTCCAAGCCCTGCCCAGCCTGGCCTTGGACACTGCCAGGGATCCTCTGGGCACCCTGTGCCAGGGCCTCCCCACCCTCCCAGGGAAGGATTTCTCCCCAATATCTCATTTAAATCTCTTCTCCTTCAGTTTAAAGGCCATCCCCCTTGTCCTGTCACTCTGCACCCTCATAAAGAACTTTTTAAACCATTTAAATTGTTCTTCTTTGCCTCAATTAATGGGATTAAGGCATTGATACCTCAGAGCAGAAATTCACCTGAGAGCTCTGTAACCATTCCAGTGATAAATCACTGCTGGTTTTTTTTCTTTCCCCAGATACCAAACTAYTATAAAATCATCAAGAAACCAATGGATTTATCCACAGTGAAGAAGAAACTGCAGAAGAAGCACTCCCAACACTACCAGACCCCTGAGGACTTCGTGGCCGACGTCCGATTGATCTTCAAGAACTGTGAAAGGTTTAATGAAGTATGTTAACTTCCAATCCCAACACTGGTTTTTGTTTTAGATTCAGGTTGATTTCATAAAATAAACAAACATTCACTGCAGCTTCTCCAGTGAAAGGCTCTGCTTCCAGCTGTAACTTCTGCTTTTGGAGCAGGTGCTGAATCAGGCTTAAAAAAAAAAAAAACAGAATTCAAGGTAATTGCAGCATGGCTTCTAACTTTGAGCTAAATTGGGAGAGGAGAGGAAACTTTTAAAATGCACTCAGTGGTATCTGTGAGTGAGGAGCAGGGTGACCTGGTTGCTGTGCCTTGAATTGGTKGTAGAAGTGCTCAGGAAGTGCCATAAATACAAACAAAGAGTCCTTGAAAGTGTCTCAAGCTGCCCAGGTAATTGTTTTACACTCATGGAACATAGCAGAATCCACTGAGAAATGTCCTCTACGAGGAAAAATGCTTTTCTGGACTTACTCTGGTTTTAGTGCCTCACACAGGCTGATCCAGCAAAGCTTTGTGGCTATTATGGCTTTAATTAACCTTCCTGCTTTAATTCCTAGGCAACTGGGCTCTCACAAAAATCAGTTTTCAGTGGGTAACTTGGGTATGGGGTCATTTTTTTTGCTAATTTTGCAATGATCCCATCTGATAATGAGRTATTTTTCTCGTACATGTAAAATGTGATTTGGGGAGATAAATGACCTGAGTGTTACTGCTAGTAGAGCAATGGAAAAAATAATACGAATATCGAAAAAAAAAAAAGGTGATATTGTGCTAAAACAGAGTAGGAGCTGAGAGGGTTCCTGATTGCTGAGATGCTTTAAAGCAAAGATGACAAAAAACATCAGAGGGAATGGCTCTTTTCTGACCTTAGAAATGTAGAAAGCAGAAAATATTTCTGTGTAAAATGTACCCTGAACTCACAGTGCTTGGGCTCCATCTCTGGCCCTGTGCAGGAGTAAACTGAAGGAACTGCACCAAGCTGCAATGAAAACCTCCCTGGGAAAAATCAGGGGTAATGAAGTGGTGCTGGAACTGCTCACAAGCATTTGGGGACAGCCCCAACTCCTTTATGGCCCTGCTTTAGGGAAGGAGCTGTAATTATGTGAACTTCCCAATCAAGGGAATTAATGAAGCAGCTGCTGTAGAGGAAACCATGCTGCAGCTCTTAAAAACCRGAGTTAAACAAGGAAGCAAGGACTGAGGGATGTGGTGATTTTTGTTTTTAATTTATAATTTTTTTTTTAAAAAGAGAAGAAGTGTTTCARCTTTCCTGGCTGGGTTGGGTCACTCTGCCCTCTCACAGCAGCACCACACCGAGTGCCTCTGAGCCAAAAGCTTTTGAAAAGGAGAAATCCAAGTGGGGGAAGAAATCTCCTGGAGCACTTTCCTCCAAAGGAGACCTCCCCAAAATCATGACCAGGCAACTCAGATTGAGCACAGAGGAACCAGTCCTGAGTAGAGAAACTTGTACCAAATTTGRGTGTTCTGTTGAAGGTTTATTTAGCACCTAGGAGTGTTTTAAAGTTGCTCCCTGAGTTTGGAAACTAAAGCTCACAAACCATAAGAAACTGTGCCATTGTTATGGTAATAATAATAATAATAATAGCAGTAATAATAGCAATAATAATAATAATAATAATAAATAACAACTATAATAATGAGAATAACGATAACAATAATATCTATTTTATGTAATTATATAAGAATTATATATAATTTATATATTTGTATATTTATATATTATATATAAATTTTATATATATAATTATATAAAAATAATGAAATGTAATTATAATAACAGTAATAATGAAAAAAAAGTGAGGAATAATTCACTGCATGGAACACATTTTTCCAGGGTTTACTGTGTTTCTGAAAGCAGCAAAACCTCTTTCATCTGACAAAATCTAAGTTCTCTACTACAAAGGCTTGTAGAACATGTCTGATCTTACCTCTGCACGTAGAAAGCCTGTCATGTTCTCCATGATATATAAGCAAGGCAAAAGCTAAACATTTGTGGCTTGAAATAAACTGCTTTCTGTCTTGTTATATTTCTCATATCCAGAAAATGGCTTATTTTAAGAAATAAYACAATTTTGAATATAAATACCATCATGTAAGTGCTGTCAATGCCCTGTTTGGCAGTGGGGTTTRTGTTAATGGTCTGAAGCAAGTCTAGAGCATTATSTTATGTCGGATGTCTAAAATCCAACCCCGTGCGATCTCGTAAGCGTTAGGGAGGATTATAATTTCCTTTTTTTTTGACTCTGGTATCCTTTTTAGATGATGAAAGTTGTTCAAGTTTATGCAGAAACACAAGAGATTAATTTGAAGGTAAGCGTTTCAGACCACGCACACTTGGTGAAGGGATGTGCATTTCCGACGGGTGAATGTTGCTGTCTTCTCTCGTCCACAGGCTGATTCAGAAGTAGCACAGGCAGGGAAGGCAGTTGCATTGTACTTTGAAGATAAACTTACAGAGATCTACTCAGACAGGACCTTCCAGCCTTTGCCTGAATTTGAGCAGGAAGARGATGATGGGGAAATAACTGAGGACTCCGATGAAGATTTTATACAACCACGTAGGAAACGCCTAAAATCAGATGAGAGACCAGTGCATATAAAGTAATCTAATGATATGGACCTAAAGTTTATTGTAAAAACTGTTATTTAAGTGTTCCTGGAATATTATCATGCCTGCAGTGGCCATCTTGAAGAAGCTGATAGCTTTTTAAACAGTATTAGAGAACAAAAAACACTTGTACAGAAAAACATTCGCATCAAAAGGGGAAAAAAAAAAACTTATTGTAAATTTTTGGTGGTTTGTATTTTTTTTTTCCTTGATTCCTTGCTATATTCTTTCTTTTCCTGACGGAGGGGACCCCCCACTCATCCTGGTCTCACAGACAGAGGTGGAGGAAAGCTGAAGAGCAGCAGATTTATAAGAGATGTTCCGTGGACAGATAAGACTGTGTTCTGCAGGACTGGACCAATTCAGTGGCTGCACCTTGTGTTACACCTCGGTGTAAACTGTGAGCAGAGCTCCTGAAACCCCCTCCCCGTGCCCACCCAAGTGTGTGTTGCTCATTGCTCTGATCATCTCATCCGAGCAGGATTGTGAATAACTCTCTGTGTCCATCCAGTCGTTGGCGTTTTGCTTTCGTTACTCCCATTTCATGTCGAGCGAAAGGAGAAAGAAAGAAAGAAAAAAAAAAATCATTAAACTGTTCTGAATTGGCCAGTGCAGGAATGTGAGGTTTTGGCAGATGAAAGGCTCAGCTGGTGGCTACAACCTCTTTCAGGATGATGAGGTGTAATTTATTCAAGTCCTGTACCCAGAACATTTTAATGGCGTTTATGGCAGAAGTCTCAGCGTTGTCACCTGTCCCTGACCCCCTGACGAGGCAGAATGTTCTCTCCAGTATTCATTCTCTAGTTTTCTGTACTTAAAATATAGACTGAAGAGGTAATAAACTGGTTGGGGTGTTTTTCCAGTCTTCCTAAATATCAGTTTCTAATAGACCACTCGGCAAACAATAACCTATTAACTACCAAATGTGTAAAATTTCCTGTATTCACTTTGTCTTATTTGTAAATAGTGAATTGAGATTTCTTGCAGATCAGCAACATTTGCTGAGCTGTTTTTAAGCTAATATGTATTCTTATTGATTGTTCCTATCAAGAAAAGATTTGTAATATATGCTATTTCTAACATTGCATTCATTTTGGAGGTTCTGTCTTATTTTTTTCTTAGAGTACTTCTCAGAACTTTTCTTCAGAWGCAGCTTGTGAGGGAAATTTCCAGAAAGATTGGCATCAGCCTGAGTTTGGGTTGCCTGTCCATCCGTTTGAACAAAGCACTTGCACAGGGTTTGGCCTTGAGTGGTTTTTGGTCAGATAGTGAAAWTTGAACAATTTCCCAATTCCCTCTGTAAGCCCTGAGGCGCCTCTGCAGTGCCTYCCCCTTGCACTGCCTCCATCCCAGCATTCCTGGTTAGAAATCATGGAATCACGAGGAGTTCCAGCTTGAAGAGTTGGTTTCTTTGCTGGCACCAGTCAGTACTAGAAAGAGCAAATATAATTCCTGGCTTTCTGATCTTGTTAAAGTTGGAGAGTTCGTATAAACCATGAGCTCGAGTTGTTGGAGTCTGAATTTGCCGTAATTTGCGGATCCAGCGATTCCGTGGGGGATCCCGGGGGTTTGGTGTGCTCAGCAATTCCTGTGACACTCTACACCCTTCACCCTGGTGGGAAAGGGAAATATTTTAGCACAATATCCAATGGAGAAACGCTCTCAGCAGTTTTTATGCAAATCACTGCGGATTTGATTTCTTTTGATAAGAACCGGGGCTGTGGACCTTGGAGTTCTCCCTCTCTGGCAATAAACGAAGGGGACTGAAGGTGTTTGTAACTTCCAGCTCACTTCTTTACTCAAATGTTACACTTCAACCTCAAACCTGGGTTTGTTTTTATCTCTCAGATGTGAACGGTGCCGTTTTAAGTTTTCTTTTTTACCAGTTTGTCTGTGAAAGGAAAAAGGAATTCCACTTGGACGTATTAAATGGACAAAGAGCAACAACTTTGCCCGTGGCAAGGCTGAACGTGTGTGAATAGGACCTTGGTAGTGACAAGGGATCATTTCATGGCTCTGTGTATTGCCTGTTCATGAATTTCGAGTTCCTCAGCTTCATTTTGCAAAAGGAATATTATTAAAATTATCATGATAATAAGATTTCTGTGAACTTCTCTTCACTTGGGGCTCCCGTTTTTGTGGTGCTTTGGTACCTTCGGGCTTCTTCACTTTTTGAGCTATTCTGTGGGCACTGCAGAGAGCCTGAGGCTTGGCCAGAGCGTGGGGTGGGCACAGGGGATCCCAAATGAAGCAGGGGGGACCCTAAAATGGAGCAGAGTGGGATCCCAAAAGGAGCAGGGAGATCCTAAATGGAGTAGGGGGATCCTGAATGGTACAGAGTGGGATCCCAAAAGGGAGCCAAGTGGCATTCCAAATGGAGTACAGGGAGATCCCAAATGGAGCAGGGGGAATCCCAAAAGGGAGCAGAGTGGGATCTTAAATAGAGCAGGGTGAGGTCCTAAATGGAGCACAGGGGGATCCTAAATGGAGCAGGGAGTTCCTAAATGGAGTAGGGGATCCTAAATGGTGCAGAGTAGGATCCCAAAAGGGAGCTGAGTGGCATTCCAAATGGAGTACATGGAGATCCCAAATGGAGCAGGGGGGTATATAAAATGGAGCACAGGGGGATCCCAAATGGTAGGCAGAGTAAGATCCTAAATGCAGCAGAGGGTATCCCAAATGGTGCAGAGTGGGATTCTAAATGCAACAGAGGGGTTCCCAAAAGGGAGCAGAGTGGGATCCCAAATGGAGCACAGGGGCACCCGAGCAGAGTTCAGTGGGATCCTAAATGGAGCAGAGTGGGGTCCCAGCAGGGCACAGGAGGATCCCAAATGGAGCACAGGGAGATCCCAGATGGAGCAGAGTGGGATCCCAAATGGAACAGGGTGGGATCTGAGCGGGACACAGTGGGATCCCAAATGGAGCACAGAGGGAAGGAGTCACCCAAAGCCCTCCAGGGCTCCTGCAGTGTCAGGRCCCTCTRCTCCCCACCCCGAACCCAGAGCAGCTCCAGGGTTTTGGGGCAGCCTCTCCTTTGAGGTGCCTCTCTCTCCCTTCAGGTGCAGAATGTGCCCCGTTCCTGCACCCCAGGACTGTTGAGCTCAGGCTGTTCCCTTGCCCAGACCCCACTGAACCCCCGAGCTTCTCCTCCCATTCTCTTTTATTTTTTTTTTAACTTTTTTTTCCCCTTTTATTTTGGAACTCCCAAAGCAGCACTTCAGCGATTGTTTTGAAGGCAGCAAAGTTTTATTTGGAATTATTTGAAAGGGTCGCTAAGCTCTGCTAATCCATTCCCTGATGCTGAGGTCTGGATGTTCATCACAGAACTGGGCAGGGTTCGCTCTGTGGGATCAATTTTCGGTGCCTTGGTGTTTGTCACTCGGCAGCCAATTACCGGGTTTGTGTTAATGAGCCACTAATTATCTGGGCATCTTCTCCGTGGGTGAAAGCGATTTTACCTGGGGAATTCATCAGGAAATCCTGGAAAAGTGTGATTCCAGGGGATGGCAGGAGTCTGGCAGCTCTGCTCTCCTTTCAAACCCTCCCAAAAATTCGTGTTTCAGTTTTTGGCTGRGAATTTTTGTCGCCCCTGAAGTTTGGAGTTAATCCAAAGAAAGGAAAGGTGACTTGATTTTGAAATGAGAGCACAAAATGGGAGCTGCTCCCTGTCCTGCCATGGAATTCCTGGTGATCACTGGGAATTCAACAGCTGAACAGGCTCTGGGCTTTTATTCAGCTTTAATTCACCTGGAATTCGCCTGGAGTGCAATAAGGCAGAGTTGTTGTCCAAAATAAAAATGTTCCCCCAACTTTTGCAGGCAGAAATGCTCAGTTAAATATCAGAGGTTGTCACTCTGAGATGTCACCCCTGTGACACTTCACTGTCACCCACTTTGTGCTGGATCAAACATTCCTTCGATCCGCTGGAGAAGAAATCCTTCAAATGAGCCCAAATTTCTGTTTTCTCACCTGTTTTATTGGCTGACCTGGAAAAGTTCAGGTGGTGGCACCAGGATTTTGAAGCCGTGTGTGTGTGGTGTCCTGGGAATTGGCTTTTCCTTGTTTTTCTCAYTCTCTTCCTCAGAAAAAAGCAATAAAACTGCTTTGTCAGCTGCCTGTCAGCACGGCAGGAATCCTTTCCTTTGGATAATGATTTACAGGGGAGTTTGTATGCAAATCACCAAGCCCAGCTTTGAAAAACCGAGTGTGCAGCAGCTCCTGACAACACCGAATGTGGCATTTTATTTTAAAAAATTGGGGAAAGTTCYATATCTTTTTAAGGAGTGGGAGGCAATTTTTTAAAATAAAAATGTGAATGTTTACAGAGATGGCACATACGGATTTTACCTTTGGGTYTGGTGATTTGTCTTCTCTAAGGCTCTTCCATTTGATTTATGGGGATCCTTCTTTCTGTGCTTTTTAATGATCAGTGTTGAATCAGCTTTCCAAAATCTCAGTTTGTTTGGGAATCTTTATTAGAAGTGAACTATAAAGGATATGAAATGCAGGTTTTGGCTTTTTCTATGGTTGAAATCACAGTTTGAGGCTGCTGATTTTCCAGTTTATGGGATTTCTACAGAGAGAGGAACTGAAATGTTTCATGRGCTGGGCTTTGGGAGGATTCAGTGTGGAGTGAGCTCCCCTGGCTCACCTGCAATGGGGGATTTTCAGGGACAGATGTTTATATTCCTACAGAGATTTGTGCAATTCAAAGTTTTGTTGTCAAATTCTTATTTTACATTGTTCCCCTGGAAGGGTTAAACCMTGGCATTCTTTGATTCTTCAATTATTTCCTGCTTCCAGTACTGGAACKGGCTCATTTTGCACACAATAACCCTGCCTCATCTTTTAATATAATTCTTCAAAAAACCCAAATGATATTTCTGTGATATTGTATTACCTGAATCATCTTATTTCACTTTTTAAAAAAAGAAGTTATCGTTTCTGATTGTTCTGTTCCTGTGTTTTTTGCTGGTGTGTAATTAAAAAAAAAGAAAAACCAGAAATTTTTCTTTCCCATGTTATTTAATAYTTCAGCTGCCTGTAAATATTTCTTGTCAAGTGCTCTGGAATGTGCTGTAAGAAACTGTGTTAGTTCTGTTTAAAGCATTGTTTRGAACCCATTTTGGTTGGTAATTTCTATTAAATCACAAAAATCATTCTTTCAATTCGAGTCTCTTTCTTGCCCATCGTCAGACRTGGATTGACACGTRGGAAAAGACTTTTACTGACAAYGGGAAGGARGGGAGGAATTTTGGAAGGAATTCAGGAATTTAGGAATTTAGGAAGGAATTTAGGAATTTACAAAGGAAGGAATTTAGGAAGGCATTTAGGAAGGAATTTAGGAATGAATTTAGGAAGGAATTCAGAAATTTGGGAATTTGGAATTTAGTATTTAGGAAAGMATTTAGGAAGGAATTCAGGAATTTAGGAATTAAGGAAGGGATTCAGGAATTTAGGAATTTAGGAAGGCATTTAGGAAGGAATTTAGGAATTTGGGAAAGGAATTTAGGAAGGAAGTCAGGAATTTAGGAATTTAGAATTTAGGAATTTAGGAAGGAAYTTAAGAATTTAGGAAGGAAAGAAKGAAGGAATTTAGGAAGGAAGGAATTTAGGAAGGGATTTAGTGATTTAGAAAGGAATTTAGGAAGGAATTCGGGAATTTAGCAATGAAGGCATTTAGGAAGAAATTTAGGAATTTAGGAAGGAATTTCGGGAGGAGGAAGGAAGGAAAGAAGGAGCCCTGGACCCCTCCCAGCCTGGGGTTTGTGCCTGAACTCCCCTAACCCAGCTGAAGGCTCTGCCCCAGGCAGCTCTGCCATGTGCCAGTAAATCCCTGCAGGCTCTGGGTTACAACAAACCCGAATTTTTTCCTCCCTTGCAGCTCCTGTGATGGTTCAGTGTCCCAGAGGCTCCTCGGTGGGATCTGTGCTCTCAGAAAAGCTTTGGTGCCTTCCCTGGAGCTCCTGTTCCTTCCCAAACACAGATCCTGTATTCCCTGCTGCCCTCCCTGCCAGGGAACGGCTCCTTTGCCTAAATCTGGGCACTTTGAGCCCAAAACCCGGGGCACTGCGGGCTCCGTGCCCTGCCCAGGCTCCCCCGGAGCTGGCACAGGAGCAGCTCTTGCMGGGGGATTTGTTTCTGTTTGCCAGGTTTTGTGCCCGGAGCGCTGCCACCCTCGCCAGCCCATCTGCTCCTCTCTGGCTGCTGCTGCTGCCCTTTGTGCCTGCCCTGGCATCTGCTGAGTGCAGCTCCTCTGTGCCTGCATTGCCTCCACAGCCTGCCTTGGATTATTGTTTTTTTTTCTCTTAATGCCTTGGTTTGAATTCTCCTGGTTTGAATTCTCTTGGTTTTTATTTTCCTGGTTTTTATTCTCCTGGCTTTAATTTTCCTGGTTTTATTCTCTTGGTTTTTATTCTCCTGGCTTTAATTTTTCTATTTTTATTCTCCTGGTTTTTATTCTCCTGGCTTTAATTTTCCTGGTTTTATTCTCCTTGTTTGAATTCTCCTTGTTTTTATTCTCCTGGGTTTTATTCTCTTGGTTTTTATTCTCCTGGTTTGATTTCTCCTAGTTTTTGTTCTCCTGGCTTTAATACTCCTGGTTTGAATTCTCCTGGTTTGATTTCTCCTAGCTTTTATTCTCCTGGTTTTAGGTCTCCTGGTTTGAATTCTCTTGGTTTTTATTTTCCTAGTTTTTATTGTCCTGATTTTTATTCTCCTGGTTTGAATTCTCCTGGTTTTTATTCTCCTGGTTTGATTTCTCCTAGTTTTTATTCTCCTAGCTTTTGTTCTCCTGGTTTTAGTTCTCCTGGTTTGAATTCTCTTGGTTTTTATTTTCCTAGTTTTTATTCTCCTGACTTTTATTCTCCTAATTTTAGTTCTCTTGGTTTGAATTCTCCTGGTTTGAATTCTTCTGATTTGAATTCTACTGTTCTTATTCTCCTGGTTTTAGTTCTCCTGGTTTTTATTCTCCTGGTTTTTATTCTTCAGGCTTTAATTCTCCTGATTTTAATTCTCCTGGTTGAAATTCTCCAGGTTTTTATTCCCCTGGTTTTTGTTCTCCTAGTTTTTATTCTCCTGGTTTTAGTTCTCTTGTTTTTTATTCTCCTGGTTTTAGTTCTCCTGACTTTTATTCTCCAGGTTTTATTCTCCTGGTTTTTACTCTCCTGTTTTTTATTCTCCTGGTTTGATTTCTGCTGGTTTTTATTCTCCTGGCTTTAATTTTCCTGGTTTTATTCTCCTGGTTTTTGTTCTCCTAGTCTGAATTCTCCTGTTTTTTTTTTTTTTTTTTTTTTTTTTT
>NW_026623475.1:1138587-1139717 GCF_030028575.1 Malurus melanocephalus
GGGTGCCAAATTTGGGAGCGCAGAGACATTTTGGCTCTTCCTTCATCGCTCACTGGAGGAGCTGTGGGTGCTGCCTGGGCTCTGGGTCCTCTGATGTTCCCGGTGTCCCCAGCCCCATGCAGTGCCCTCCTGTCCTCTGGAAATCTCCATCGATCCCAGGTGCTGTGAACACCCACCCTCTGCTCCAGTGTCAGGCTCCATCCCAGTCTGGGTGCCCAGAGCTCAGCCTGAGCTTTGTTAACCCCTCGATTCCCATTTCCCTTCGCCAGCAGAGCTCAACCTGGGCTTTGTTAACCCCTCGATTCCCATTTCCCTTCCCCAGCAAAGCTCAACCTGGGCTTTGTTAACCCCTCGATTCCCATTTCCCTCCCCCAGCAGAGCTCAACCTGGGCTTTGTTAACCTCTCAATTCCAGTTCCCTTCCCCAGCAGAGCTCAGCCTGGGCTTTGTTAACCCCCCAATTCCCAGTTCCCTTCCCCAGCAGCTGCTCTGGCACTCAGGCTGGTCCAGGGGGTGACCATGGCACTGTCAAACCAGTTCAATCTTCTTCCCAGTTAAAACCAGCCCAGTTCTCCCCCAGAGCCAGGCCCAGGCTCTTTTTGGTGGCTGAGCAAACATTCACTGTGCCAGGCTCTGTTATTTGGCTGCTGGAAAGTGAATTCTGTGGGCAGTAATTCAGTTATGCTGGTGGGTCTGGAGGCTCTGCCCTGTGCTCCAAGGATCTCCCTCCTCCTCGTCTCTCCTGGCTGATGGGCACAGCGAGCAGCTTCACTGGAGGTTTTTTTGGGTGAGATGTGATTTATGGGAACCCCAGTTTGTAGGATGCCAGAGCTTCACCCAAATCAGCACCCTCAGTTCCYCACTGAATTATTTCTCCCTTTAAACTAAACCATGTTGTTTTGTTTCTGAGCTCTCACAGTCACAGAACCAGAGTGGTTTGGGTGGAAGGGACTCAAAGCTCACCCATTTCATCCCTGCTCTGGGTGATGCAGCTCAGGGAGGATGTTTCACYGTTATCTCTGATGAACTGAGTAAACAACTTTGTGCCCATGCTAATGGCAGAGTGTCCTTGCCTCCTGTACTGTGGAGCCTTGGGAAATAATGTTATCAGTAAGTAAAGAGATTTAAACT
>NW_026623475.1:1140016-1143207 GCF_030028575.1 Malurus melanocephalus
CTGCCCGCCCTTATCCCAAACTCCAGGGCCTGCTGCTCCTTTTTTGGGGGATGTGGAGCTCTGGGAGAGGGGAGGCAGCAGAACCCAGAGCTTGGGGACGGCCCCTGTGCCTGAACTCGGTGATGGTTCTCCAGAAATATCCTTGGGGACACGTTGGCAGCACAGCTGTCATTTAGGATTCTGTCTGTTCATTTAGGATTCTGTCTGTTGTCACCTGTGGAAGCAAATTATTAACTGGAGAAGAGATTGACAGGGGTTTGCTCTTTTTTCTCGTTATTAATAGGAGGATTGAAAACGTTTCTTGGGCTCCCAGGGGAGTTCCCTGCAGAGGATGCTCCGAGGGCGAGCTGGTTTGTAAACAGCTCCTTGGTGTGGATCCACACCTTCCCAACCAGAAAAAAATCATTGGATGGTTGGCTGTGGGTGCTGTGAAAGAGATTTGGGATCCTTGTCCGGGATGGCTGCCCTGCTGGACCCACACCACACTCCCAGGGTGGGGAAGGAGTAGGAAAGATGGGGAATTTGGCCCAAAATTTGGTCCTTTTAGGGTTTAGGGTGGGGAGGACCAGCCCAGGGAAAGCAGCTCCTGCACATCCACGGTGCTCTCTGGAGGCTGCTGGAGCAGGTTAATCAAAGAGCTCTCAGGTTTCTTTTCACATGTTAATATTCTCCCGAAATGAAAACATTACAGCATCTGCTCTCCCAGGCACAATCGTGCACCATAGGTTTTGTTTTCCCTGTTATAAMATACCTCTATTTTTATTACTTGCATTTCCACTGGGAAGGATAAAAATAACCAGAATACAGCAAATACTTTGTTAACATGCTAGGGGAAAAAAAAAACCTTATAACTCCTTATTTCCCATCACAGACAGCACCTTGGAGTGGCTCTTCCAGAGGGTTGATATTAAATATATTCAGCTCTGTTTTTTTTTGTTTCTGTGAAAGCACTGGTGGTTCAAAGGCTGGGTTAATTCCAAGGAATGTCGGGGTTCAGGACCTCCTGCTCCTCTGCCAGGTGTTCCTGGAAGGTGGCTGCAGATGGATGTGTTCAATCTCTGACTGTGCAGCCACATGGAATTATTGCAGGGCCTTTTATCCAAACTCCCTCTCCTGTGCTGGTGCAGATGGAGCCGTGTGCTYTGTGCACTGGGGATGTTTGGGATTTAAAGACCCCTTGTGGCTGCTGGAGCTGGGGATCAGTGGCCAAAAGAAACCCTTGATGCCACCTGGAGCCTGCTGGGATTAAATATCAAAAGGCTCCTTGTGCCTCCCCGAGCTGCAGAGGGTGAGCAGGATGGGAGAGCAAAGGCTTCCAGGGAATCTTCAGCATTTTATAACCAGAGACAAATTTTAATCTCAGCTCTGGGTTCTGACACCAGCGCTTTATTGGCCTTCAAAGGAAGGGCAGTGGTTTAAAAGTGAATTATGCAGCGATGSCCATAAAGGTGTGCACAGCACACAGGGCTGGGATGAGACCCTGAAAGCTGCAGTTTGTCATCTGCTCTCGGAGAAAGGATGAGTTAATATYGATCATTAACATTTAGGGAAAGGCCAGCTGGAGCTTTCTGACAGCCCTGCACCAACARCAGCCCCTTTCACCTGGGGAGGGAGGATTAACAGCTTAAATCAGAGTGAGGAGGATCAATCCCAGCCTGGGACATGGTGCTGTGTCCTGGTGTTTTCTGTCCTAATCTTGCTGAAATTTCAGTCCTAAATCAGCGCAGCTTGCCAGGCTGACAGAGAGGGACAGCCCTGAGGGCACCAGGATGTCAAATCATGGAATCAGGGAATATCCTGAGCTGGAAGGGACACTCAGAATCATCCAGTCCAGTCCCTGGCCCTGCACAGACATCCCAAAAATCCCACCCTGGGCATCCCTGGCAGTGCTGTCTAAACGTTCCTGGAGCTCTGGCAGCCTCAGGGCTGTGCCCATTCCTTGGGCAGTGCCCAGCACCCTCTGGGGACAGAAAAACTTTCCCTGAGATCCATCCTAATCCTCCCTGACACAGCTCCAGCCCTTCCCTGGATCCTTTGTCAGGTCCCTGAGCCAGGCCAAGGCTCTCCATTCCTTTTCCTGAGGTTGTGTCTGGTATGAAAGCAGCTGGAGGAACAGGGAAGGTCAGAAACCCTTGGGCTTCGAGCACAGCCCATCCTTCACCTCCCCCATCCCAGCTCAGCTGAGAGCAGCAGCAGCAGAAATGGCTTTTTGGAGCATCCAGCCCCACCAAATCCGGCTCTGACTCTTCACCTTGAGGATATGAGGATATTCCAGGTCAGTAAAATGCATTTCAGAGGTCTCATCATCACCAGCATTGCCTAAAACAGGGCTCACCTGAAACAGAGGCCAGACAAACTTAGGAGAATGAGAACAGACAACTTTAATCCAGGCCTAACAGGTGCACTGGTACATTGAGGGCAGACAAAGCCTCCTCCTGCTGAGTCTGCACCCAAAATGGGCCCCGAGTCATGAGATCTTCACTTTTTAAGTTCTGTCTTATTAACATATTGAGCCTCAATTCCTCAATGATATTTTCAGGTGATGATGTCACCCACCCCAAGCTGCTCCCCCAATTCTCTGTTGTTTCCATATTTTGGGGCTCTGAGGCAGCGAGGTGTCCTTGGATTTAGGCTCAGAAAGGAATTGTTTTGTCTAAAAATGGGAGAACGGTAGTTTTTAGTTCTATAATAGAGACGTATCAGAATTCAGATGCGTGAAAATATAGAAACTAAAATCCTACAGCATCATTTTCCCCTTTACCATCACCAGGACAGAGCTCCAGTGATGCCTCTGGAGCTGCTCCTGCCTGGCCCAGGGCCAGCGCTGTGTTCAGTGTGCTGTGACACCTTTGGAAGCAGAGCTTTCCAGGACACGGAGCCACAGTGCCCTGCCCTGAGTCCCAGGAGCCAGCCCTGCCCAGAATGGCTCGGTGGCACTGCGGGACAGGAGCTGGCACTGCCACCTTGGGCTGAGCAGGTTCCTGCCAGGCTGTGCCCAGGAGGGAAATGAGTTATTTATGGTCAACCTGCTCATCTCGGGGCGTGCTCGCAGTGCAGCCCAGGATTTTCATTTCAGGCAGCAAAATCAGGATGATTTTTCCTTCTTTCCTTTAGTTTTCCTTCCTTCCTTCCTTCCTTCCTTCCTTCCTTCCTTCCTTCCTTCCTTCCTTCCTTCCTTCCTTCCTTCCTTC
>NW_026623475.1:1143263-1144472 GCF_030028575.1 Malurus melanocephalus
TCAACTCCTAAATTCCTTTTCCTTCCTAAATTCCTTCCTATATTCCTTCCGAATTTCCTAAATTACTTCCTAAATTCCTTTCTCAATTCCTTCCAAAATTCCTAAATTCCTTCCAAAATTCCTCCCTCCTTCCCTCTTTTCCTTTTTTCCTCTCTCTTTTCCTCCCTTTATCCCCCCTCCCTCCCTTTTTTCATTCCTCCCTTTTTTTTCCTTTCTCCCTTTATTCCTCCCTTCCTCCCCCCACCCCTTTCTTCCATCCTCCCAGGATAATCAGAGAGTTCAGTGCCCAGAATTGAGTCACTCCCCCCAAACCCCAATTTTACCAGGGAATGTCCATCCATGAGAGGCTCAGAGCACTCAAGGAAAGAACCAACCTCTCCTTCATATTTCTGCCGCTCCTCTGTGCAGCAGATCTCGTACTTAGCACAACATAATTAATTTTTAAACTAATTGTATTCACTGTAACTAATCCTTACCTCCCTGTCTGCACAGGTTAAGGTGCTCCCCTCCTCTGTGCAGGCAGGGATGGGGTGAGGATTTGGGATTTTTGCTGTTCACACCCCTCCAGCCCCCCTGGAGCAGCGTGAGGAGGGCACAGCGATGCTCTCTGTGTTTATCATCCACAGATGACTCGGGGCCGCTGCCAAAGGATCCAGATCCGCGTCATTTTTCCTGGCAAGCAGCTCTGAATCCTTTGTGAGCTGTTTCCAATTATTATATTAACTGGGAAAGTAAACAATGCCACGCTATTACATAGGGCTGGCATCAATAAACGCTGCCTCTCCCTCTCCAGACTTGATTATTATTAAGAAATAAAAATATCGGCTTCAAATAGATCCTGATGTGAATTAAACGAACAGCGTGTTCTGCCTCAGCTGCACAAATTTATTTTGATTCCAGCTTAGCAGCACACATCCATGGAATCATGGAATGGTTTGGGTTTGGGCAGGGACACCTTTTCCTATCCCAGATTGCTSCAAGCTCCAGCACAAATCCCTCCACCCTGGGTGTGTCTGGAGCTCACCACCCTCATCAATCCAATTGATTAATGGCTGCAAAACTTCCCAGTTATTCAAATGTTTGTGCAGCGTTGTCTCTGCTGCTTGGCTTCTGCTTTTCTACAGGGAAAACCATCCTCTGTGGTTGTCTCCGATTTTAGGGATTTCCCCACTCCCTGCCTCGCTCTCTGAGCATCCTGGAGCTGCCACA
>NW_026623475.1:1144828-1151536 GCF_030028575.1 Malurus melanocephalus
AGTTTTCATTCATTTTGCTCTCCTGCCCATGGGGATTATTTCAGAGTAATTCAGGACCTGCTGTCTGCCCATAACTGATTTTTCTGTTGGTTCTGTCGAGATGCTTTCCCCCAAAATTTTCTCCACTTCCAGCCCTCCAGGAGCAGCTGCTGCTGTGTTTTCCTGTCAGSTCTGCCTCTCCAGTGTGACCTCAGGCCAGGGAGATGGGCAGGGAGCAGGGGGAAGATGAATTCTGCCCTGGGAGGGAAGGAGGATGCCAAGGGGATGCAGCTGCAGGGAAAGCTCTGCCAGCCACAGGAAAYCCAAAATGCCAGGGTGGGTGTGGATGAGACACCACCACTGAACCCCTGCAGCGCCCATCAGCTCTGCCAGGCCCTTGGGATTTGGGGAATTGTCTCTTCTGCTCATCCTGAGAGGTGGAAATGTCAYTTTGGTACCCGCTGAGTCTGGGGCAGCTGGGAAAGGATGCTCTGCCCAGACTGGAGGGTTTGGGGATGGGGTCTGGCGCCTCCAGGGCTTTTCCTGGGCTGCTCCATGGGACAAAGTGGGAATTTCTCAGCAGGACACGAGAGGGACAATCCCTATCCCGCCTGCTCTGTGTGTGTGGATGAGGGAGAGGAGGATTGGGAACAGAGTCCCTGCTTGGGAAAAGCAGAGTTTGGAATTTCAGCCATCACCTGGTTCTTTTCCAGCCGTCTGTGCTGGGCAATAAAGAGTGTGTGYAACATAAATTCAAAGGTACAAGGTGTGAAAAAAGTCTGGGTGTGTGTTTTTGAAGGAATATTTGTTGAGAGTACGGATGCTGATACCTGAATCTCCTGTTATCAGTACCCAGCGAGTCTGGAATCCTCTGATATGTAAATCAAGGGGAATATTTGACCCAAGGTGACTTTAAATTTAAAAGTAAAAGTTCTTGGTATTACCTTTGTAATAAAATTAGCCTTTTCCCCCTCAAATAATTGAATTTTATTATTGATTTCTGTGTTACAAGCTCTCAATTGGGCATTAACCTTTTTCAGAGGGTTTGGCTGGGGTGKTTTTTTTGTCTGTTGAAATCTCTTTAAGATAAATTCAGATTTGAAATGCAACACTTGACTGATATATTCCAAGAGCTCCTCTCTTGGTGTCAGTTTGGGTGGCTCAGGCTGATCCCATTGCTGTGCTGGGGACAAGATGTGATGCCTGGGGCTCCCTTGGGTACAAATCCTGTGGTTTTGGGAGTCTGGGACACAAATTCCCCTGAGGAGGCAGCAAAGGGAGGAGCAGAGAAGAGCTGCTCCCTCCCCAGCTCCTGCTCTTCTTGCCAAGATGTTCCATGGACCCAAATTCTCAGGGTTGAGGCATCATTTGTGCCTCAATTTCTTAAAAAATTAATGGGTGGGTGGATTAAGGGATTTTATCATCTGAATATGATGCAAACTCTACCTGAGCTTCAGCTCTGTGAAATTCCTGGGAAATTCAGCTGGGAAATTTACATTTCAGCTGGAAAATTTACATTTAGCTGCCAAGGTCTGGATCTCTCCCCCATAAACACAGAGTTTCGGGGTGCTGGTATTGGCTTGCAGGTGCTGAACCCCTGAACTGCTGAGCAGTTCTCATCCTGCAGTGATTCCTCAGGATGGAGCACAGCCCGGGCTGGGGGTGTCTGATGAAAAGCCTCTCTCGGTGACCGGTTGCTGGGTTAATGAAAGGTTTCACTCACGTTGTCCTGGCAACAGAAGTTTTTGGGGAGGAGCAGAGCTTGGCGGGTGAATGGCTCTGCCGGGTGCAGGTGCCACGAGGGGACAGCGCTGTGGTGTGGAGTGACCAACCCCATCCATCTGTGATCCCTCAGGATTTCAGTTTCTCTATTTCCATGACTCTGTAACCCTGGAATTCTTCAGTGTTTAACTCCAGACTCCACAGACAGTGCTGAGCTCCTGCTCTCGCATTTTTACACAAAACAATTCCTCTGCAGCCCCAAACTCAAGGTCACCACACTGTGCCAGGCCCCAAGAGATGGAAACAACAGAGAATTGGGGGGAGCCAACTTGGAGTCAATGACTGCATTGGCTGCAGCTGCAATTGGAGGATTCAGCCCCGATGTGCAAATGGACAGAAGTGAGAAAGGGTGAAAAACCCATGAGCCATTGTCCATTGTGGGTGTGGGACTGCCCTGAATGGCCCTGAAGGCCCTGCAATGAACAGAACTCCTTTGCATTCTCTGAATTTTGTCCAGCCTCTATTTTAGGTAGCTGGGTTTAGTCTTTATCTGTCCGAGAAGGGCCCACGGTGGCCAAAAGGGCCCTGATTCAGCTCCCCAGGGGTGTGGGCAATGCCTCTGTGTTCCTCAGGTGCCAACCAGACCCTTTGTGCCACTGCTGGAGGAATTATCCCACCTGGGAATGGGGGATGGAGCTGATCATGAACTGCCTGAAGGGTGGCTGTGGGCAGGGGGGGATCGGTCTCTGCTCCCAGGCAACAACCACAGAACGAAAGGACACAGCCTCAAACTGTGCCAAGGGAARTTTAGGTGAGATGTCAGATATTAGAAAAAAATTCTTCACTGAAAGCGTGATTGCACAGGAATTGTCTTCCCAGGGAGGCGGTGGAGTCACCGTCCCTGGATGTGTTTGAACACAGACTGGACATGGCACTCAGTGACAGAGTTTGGGTGATGAGGAGGTGTTGGGTCATGGATGGACTTGATGGTCTTGAAGGTCCCTTCCAGCCTGGTTCATTCTGTGACTCTGTAATTCTGTGATTCTGATTCTGTGACCAATTCTGTGACTCTGTCATTCTGTGATTCTGATTCTCTGATTCTGTGGTTCTGTGACTCTGTGATTGTGTGATTGTGTGACTCTGGTTCTAATTCTTTGATTCTGTGGTTCTGTGATTCTGTGATTCTGTGATTCTGTGATTCTGTGATTTCTGTGATTCTGTGATTCTGATTCTTTGATTCTGTGATTGTCGTTCTGCGATTCTGTGATTTCTGTGATTCTGCGGTTCTGAGGTTCGCTGACTGTGACTCTGATTTCTGTGATTCTGATTCTGTCATTCTGTCATTCTGTCATTCTGTGACTGTGTGTTTCTGTGATTCTTTTTCTTTGAATCTGTGATTGTCATTCTGTGATTCTGTGATTTGTGTGATTCTGTGGCTCTGTGATTCTGTGATTCTGTGGTTCTGTAGTTCTGTGATTATGTGGCTCTGTGATTCCATAATTCCGTGGTTCTGCGATTCTGTCATTCTGTGACTTTGTGGTTCTTTGATTCTGTGATTCTGTGACTCTRTGGCTCTGTGACTCTGTGACTCTGCGATTCTGTGACCCTGGAGGGTGGCAGGCACCTGTTCCCAGGTCACCCTCGTGTTTTGCCGGTGTCACCCCGGGACACGCGTGCTCCCAGCGCCGCAGCCGGTGATTAACGGGGCACACAAACACCGCGGCTCCATCSCAGCGCTCCCTGCCGTGTTCCGGGGCTCAGGGACCTGCAGCCTCAGCCCTGCCTCTCCACAGCGCTCATTAGGTTCCTACGAGCTGCGAGGAGCCGTCCTGCCGTACATAATTTTAATTGCCTGCTCCACAACTGCTGCTTGGGCCGTGCCTGGCAAATAGATGCTCTGTCTTGTGGCATGACCTGCCTGCTAAATTACAGCGGGAATAAAAAAATACTGCAGAAAGTAAAAGGGAAAAAAAAATCTAATTACGAGCCAGAATGGCGTTCTCAATCTCTCTTGCCATCTGCAGCCTGGTGTGTTAGGACCAGCACAAACAAATCAATAAAGCCTGCAGCTTTTCTCGTGTTGCCTTTGGCAGTTGTAAGGAGTTTGTGGGAGTGCTCCGGTTCCTCCTCTCTGCCGTCCTCAGCCGGGAGGTTTCACCATTCATTTCCTTTGCAAAATCACTTCGGGTTCGGGACCCGCAACTCCGCACCTGGAGCGGGRGCAGCGGTGAAAGGGTTAAAAGGAATTATCTGGGCTGCGGCTTTAATACGCCTGGTGTGGAGGGCACGAAACTGAGTTTGGTAGGAGGTTCCTTGTCTGGAGCAGCCTTGGCAGTAAACAGAGCAGTGATCTCAGAGGCGATGAGGCACCGGGAGCGCCGGGGGCTGAGCGCTCCCGCTCCGGGCAGCGGCCGGGGGGCGGCTCGGGCTGTCCCAGCAGCTGCTGCCGCACCCGAGGGTGGCACTGGAGCCGAGCTGCTCCTGTGATGAGCCCCAAACCCACGCTCTGCTCCTCGTCTGAGTTTCCAGGGGAGCGGAGGATGCGGACGGGGCGATGAGCGGTCCCGGGGAGGACGGCCGCTGTCGCAGGGCCATCAGCATCCTCAGCGAGCTGTGCCAGAAGAAAAGCCTGCCCAGCCTGGACCTGGACACATGCAGGGAATTCCTCCTGCTGCCTTCTGACCAGAGCCTGATCATCTCGGAACCAGGTAGGGCCTCTGTTCCCGCTGCTGGAAGACAGGAGGGGCATCATCCCCTCCACGGGCAGGAAAATGTTTGGGAGCCCCGGGTTGGACCCAGAGCTTGGTCCTGGCACCCTTCTGGGGGTTCCTTTCCTTTCCATATCTTCCATGGTGAAGTTTTGGGTGCAATCCTACCTCACCTGTTGAATTAGATGGGGTGGCTGCACTGGGGTACAGATGGGATGTTCCGCGCTGCTTCACGAGATAAAGTTCCTGTGGAAGTCCCTTTCTCAAAAACTCAAACTCCTGTCCTGTATAAAGCAAAACCAAAGCCACAAAAAGCAGCAAAGAGCCCACTCAAGCAACTGGGATGGCAGGAACTGGTTGGTGCCATCGCAGTGTGGCAAATGGAGGGGCTCAGATGGGTTGAATGGGTTTCTGTTCGCCAGAAAGGGATCTCGATGTGCTTCCATGTGTGTTTGACTTTCTCTCAGAGCTGCCTGAGTTGTTCCTGCTCAGGTTGTAGCGCCAGGGAGGGGCTCTGATGTGCCAGGGATGAGTCAGGAGCAGGAATTCTGCTCCAGGRGCAAAGGGGCAGCTCGGTGCTGCAAAGTGGGGAATTCTCCCTGCTCCTGTGCTTGTTCCAGAGGGATTTTCTGCTGTCACACCAGAAGAGATTGGCAGGGGCAGCTCAGGCTCACGTGCTGAGCAGCAAAACCCCAAATCTCATTGCTTTTAGGATGATTCATAATCCTCTGTGAGTTGTTGGTGTATCCCAGCATTTTCAGAGCRCTCCTTCTGAGGTTTCTGTGACCCCAATGGATTTCACAACGCTGCTCACGGTGCGGCTTTTCCCAAACTTTCCTTCTCTCCTGAGCCCTCTCTGCAGAGGCACAGCCCCCCATCAACCCCTGCCCAAGGCTTTCTGTGCCACTTTCCCTCTCCTCCTGCCAGGATCTGGTGCTGGGGTGCAGAGGGCACAGGGCACCAGGATCCTGCCAGCTCTTGATTCACTGCTTCCAGCCAAGCACCTTCCTTTCACATCCCACCTCACCTGGAACTCAATTCCCTCCTTACAATGATTTTCTTTTATTCCTGCCTGTTCTGGAGGCCCCTCACCCTGGCTGGTTGTATCCTCACCCATCACACCCCATGCAGCAGTGTTCTCTGCTGCAGACAGAGCAAACAGCCTGCAAACTTCTTGCATCGCTTCTGAATTCTTTACCTTGTGCCAAAATTAACATTTTCCTGACTCTGCAGGGAAAATGCTCCGCACTGCTCTTGTCCTGTCCATTCTGATGTGACAGATCTGCATTAATTTGGGCAGCCTGTCCAGGACCTCGTGTTCAGGTCGGGATCACATCATCATCATCTGCCTTTAGCCCCGTGAGTGTCTGTGTGCTCTGAGCTGTGTTTGARTGCCAGCCCCGGTGCCCTGGGCAAGCTGGGCTGGGCTGGCTGCGCCACCAGCCAGGGCTGCTGCCTCTGCTCCGCACGGCTGGGCCCATTTTTATGTCTAGACAGCACTGAGGACACAGTTTGGGCCCAAACAGATGAATATTTCTCAGTTCCTGGCTGYGAAACTGCTCCAGCAAGGGATAAAAAAAAAAAAAATCTGCTTGCATTCAGTGTTAACTAAGACGGCTACAGAGGCACACCACCTATCCCAGCAGTGTCTGCTGTTTATTTTGTTGTCTGCATTGGTGTTTTGTCCTTTTTCTGCTGAAATCTCKCATGGAACAGGTTTGCTCTGGGCTGTTTAGAGCCATCTCCGAGCCCGTGGTGCCCAGGCAGGGCAGGGGGGCTGTGTGAGCAGGAGCAGATGGCAGCGGGCAGGATGGTGACAGGAGCCGGGCAGAGCAGCCCTGGCTCCGGCTCCAGGGTCCCCTCGTGGGCAGCACAGCCCCGGCAGCCAAATGGGAGCTTGCTGGAGTCACAGTGGCCYTGTTTGCCACCTTCACGTGGAGTTTGTTGCCTCCTGGATAAATCCATCACCTTGGTTTGAGGGGTGTCCTGCTGGAGTTCAGGGGGGAGGAAGCGCCGCTGCGCTGCCGGGGCTGGGGCCAGGATGCTCCTGCCCAGCTCAGCACCAGAGCAGCTCGGTGTTTTCTGCTGTTTCATGCGTGGCTGGGGAGCAGTGTCCTCAGGGAGCGTGTGGAGTGSTGAGAAAACCAGCCAGGTATCATCAGCCTTCCTGAACTGCGTCCAAGAATGGAAGAAACCGTGAATATAAAAACGTTCCTAAATGGTTTATGTAAGAGTGAGTTTTTACGCAGTGATTTACTTATTAAAAAAAAAACAAAACAAAACAAAAAAAAAACAAAAA
>NW_026623475.1:1151613-1154976 GCF_030028575.1 Malurus melanocephalus
CCTCTGCTCTGGGTTATGTAAGAGCCGAATCTCCTCCAGCGGGAGCAGCGGAGCTGCAGCGCTTCTCACCCAGCAAAGGAGGATTGCAGGGGGCTGGCGGCTCTCCCGGCAGCCAGAGCTGTCACACGGGAGGGGTTTGGCTGGGGAGGGTCCGGGTTCAGCTCGCCCTCCCTCCGTCCCTCCCCGCAGCCGGGCCCGGGGCGGTGCCGGGAGCAGAGCGGGTCCCTTGGCCGGGGGCTGGGGATGGAACGAGCTGCAGCATCCCTGGGCTGAGCCYGGAGYCGCCTCCARYTGAGCCCTCCCTGCCCTGCCAGGCCCAGCTGAGCCCTCCCTGCCCTGSCAGGCYCAGCCTTGGGTCCCTGCGGGATGGGGACAGCCTTTGCCACAGGTGATGTCCCCTGAGCGGATGGACWGYCCCTGCCRTGCYCTGGAGGGGYAGGGAGAGCTCTGGGGTGTARTGGGAGGGTTTGTGGCCCAGCTGGGCTGAAGGACAAAGTCCTGGCTGTGGAGCAGGGGAGTCAGGACACACAGGGGACAGCGATCTGTCCCCTATTCCCGCTCCCCCTGCCCCTGGGAGTAGGGCTGCAGCAGGGTCTGGGGACTGTGGGAAACAGAGTGCCTGGGGWGGGGCTGTGCAGGGTTCTGGTGATGCTGGTGGGCTCAGGATTTCTGTGATTCCGTGGTTCCCCAGCCTGCTCCGAGCTCCCCTGAACCAGCTGTCCCTGCCTGCTCCTGCCCAGGGCTGCTCCGGGGGGATGAAACCCCTGGTCCTTGTGGGGAGAATTCAGTTCCAGCACCCCTGCATCCCTCCATCCCACCATCCTTGCACCTCTGCATCCCTGTATTCCTGTATTCCTGCATGCCTCCATCCCTCCATCCCAACACCCCTGCATCCCGCATCCCTGCATTCTGTATTCCTGTATTTCTCCATCCCTCCATCCCTTAATCCCTCCATCACAGCATCCCAGCACCCCTGCATCCCACATCCATCCACCCCTGTTCCTCCATCCGTCCATCCCTCCATCCATTCATCCATCCATCCATCCATCCATCCATCCATCCATCCATCCATCCATCCATCCATCCATCCATCCATCCATCCATCCATCTTTCCCTCCCTGCATCCCTCCATCCCTGTATCCTGTACTCCTGTATTCCTCCATCCCCCCATCCCTCCATCCCAGGATGTGCCCTGCCCATCTCCCAGCAACACCACGAGCTGAGCTGATCCCTTGTCAGGCTGTTGCTCACCCGGGGCTGAACTGTGTTGCTGACTCAGCCCAGGGCTCCCCTGAGCCGGGTCCCGCTCCCTGGGGGCTCCCGGTGCCGGGATGGATGAGGACAGAGCCGCCAGCCGGTCCCGGGAGATCATGGGGGGGGGAGCCTGACTCATTGTGCAATGATCCTGCAGAGCTGCTGAGGGTTGCTAAACAAAGTCGGTTTAGATGGGATTCAGGGAAGGAATCGTTCCCTGGGAGGGTGGGGAGGCCCTGGCACAGGGTACCCAGAAAAGCTGTCGCTGCCCCATCCCTGGAAGTGTCCAAGGCCAGGGTGGACCGGACTTGGATCAACCTGGGATGGGGGAAGGTGTCCCTGCCCATGGCAGGAGTGGCACTGTGTGAGCTTTAAGCTCCTTCCCACCCAAACCAGTCTGGGATTCCATGATTCTTTGACTGGAGCTGGTGTCTTGTGCTGCTGATTTAAAGGACGGTGCCTGGGTGCAGGATGGAATCTATCCTGGGATCAGAGCACACCCAGGAGCAACCCCTAGGTTTGATTTCTGCCTCCAGCACTGCTCTATTGGGGTGGTTTTGCCTCGGTGACCCATTTGTGAAAAGCTTTGGGAGGCAGTGGGGGATGGGGGCAATGGCAGAGGGGCCTCAGGCTGTCCCCAGCAGCCCCTGTTGATCTCAGCAAGGTGAGAACCCTCCTCAAACCTTTCTCAAACCCTCCTCAAACCCTCCCTCACACACTGACCCACTCCAGCAAAACGCTCCTGTGCTTCTCTGCTGCAGAGGAGTAAGCTGGAGGGAGTGGAAGGAGCAGGACAGCCGGGAAAACACAAATCCACACAGTCCCTATGACAATCTGTGCTCCCCAGCACACGGTGCCAGCTGTCCTGTGCTCCAACMCCAATAATTCAGAGCACATTTTGTGTTTTGCCCCCTGTGTGAACTGTTCTTTTTGAAGGTCCTGGTGCAGCTGAACACCCTCCTGGCACTTGGCAAAGGCTGGTAAAATGTTAAACCAAGCACAGAAGCGTTCTTGCTGCGGGCAGAAAGAGAGGGGARTTTCTGGCCAATAGAGGATTTTTCATCGCAGGAACGTCGGTGCAGAAAGATCATTTTTAAAATTGAGAAATGGCTTCTGGAGTATTTTCTTGGGGGAAAAAAAATTGATCCCCTGATAGGATAGTTTGACTAATAGGAGAACTGATGACAGCCCCATTCATGGAAATGGGATGCTTTCAGCCACTACCTGTGAAAGACGGGCACGTCTTGAATTTACTCACCAGGCGTAATAACACACTTTTGTGAATCACCATCCGAGTGTATTTGAAGTCAATATAACAGCAAACATGCTTCAAGTCACCCGGGCAAAGCTAATATTAATCACTGAAGCTCGAGTTTCCAGAGGCCCGGCATGTGAGGAGCAGCTCCTCGGGGCAAAGATCTTTTTTATCACAGAGTAATGCACTTGCAAAATGGATCTTGCCTTTCCTCCCAGCAAAGAGCCAGCCAGAGCTGCGTGAGGCAGATTTGCTCTTTAGCTCAGCTAAATCAGGTTTGTGCCGGGATCCTGGGGGTGTCAGGTTCAAACCTTGCTGCCAGAGGAAGGTTTGTAAAACTGTGCTGAAATAAGGCTAAAAGCGGCCGGGTAAACCGAGGAAAAACGGATTAAATCGCCTGTGCGCAGACATGTGTCTCTGCTCATGTATTGTGTGCGGATCCGTGACTCCCCAGCTGCCTCCGGCTGTGCTCTGCCACGGTCCTGGAAAATGAAATGCACCTCTGGAGCAGTGTGCAGTGTGCGTGCTCGGCGAGCACCTCTCTGCATAGGCGCAGCTTTGCAGGCGCCGCTCGCTCCCCTCCCGAGGCAGCGCGGGGAGGCTGCCGGCGCTGCTGGCGGAGCTGTGCGGACCTGGGAGCCTGTTCCGGTGCAGCTGCAGTCGCCTCATGCATAGTCAGGGCTCAGCATCCCCAACTCCATAGAAACGGGAGCGGGATTGCTGCTGGCGTTAATTGATGCGCGAGCAGGCGGAGGGCAGTGAGAGGGGACCGCGCCGAGGAGCTGCCGCCGCTCGGGTGAGTCCGCATTTCTGAAGTTACTTTAATAATTCTTTCCCTTTTTTTTTTTTTTTTT
>NW_026623475.1:1155056-1160672 GCF_030028575.1 Malurus melanocephalus
AATATGGAGCCGCTTATTCTTAAAAAAACATTTTGCTTCAGCAAAACGCCTTCGCTGCCGAAACATTTCCCCCGCTGTCGGTATCCTCCCGCCGTTTCAGCGAGCCCCAGCGTGTGCTCGGAGCTGGTTCAAACCAGGGCACAGCCCGGCTCCGATCTTCCCCGCTGGTTTTGGGATGGCTCCGGGCAGCAGCTCGGTGTTCCTGTGTTTGCAGGTGTTTGTCGCTGGCACCTCGGCTGTGAGGAGTTGCTGCTCACGCCGTGGGGTCKCTGGCAGCCCGATCGCCCCCCGTGTGTGTGCTCGCTGTGCGGGGATGAACCAGACACAGAACCGGGGCTCATGGCTGATCCAATTATTTTTTTTTTTTTATTTAACTATATTCTCAACTATCCTCGTCTTTCATAACTGTCTCTTCTCACTGCTCACAGGTACAATCGAATATTCTTTCTCAGGACCCCAGGTTTCCATCTCACCTCGGTTAGGCAGCTTTTTGTACCCTTAATACTTGCTGATTCTTTTTCAAAGATGACAATATCTCTTTTTCCTTCCTGCCTGTGTGTTGGAAAATCAGGGAGCTCGTCTGTGAGTGTTTCCATCCAGCGGACTCCCTGACAGAGCAATCGCCCTGGCAGTTGTTGAGGAGAGATGCAATTAAGTCCCTCTGCCATGTACTGCCTTTAATTATATTTGTACCTCGGAAAATSGCATCCCGGAGGGTCAGAGAGGGGGTTTTTGGAGTGATTTTCTATTAACTGTACATTCTCCCTGCCTGGGGAAAGGAAGAAAGTTCTCCTGGGGGGAGGCAGGCGCGGCGGAGCCGCAGCTGCTGGCTGAGGGTGTCGTTGTGTTTAGTTCAGTTTGTTGTGCTGTAGCAGGTTCGTGTTTGACAACATCACAGCAAACTGTGCGGCGAAGCCTGAAGGCAGCGTGCCAGGAGCTCCCTTCGCACCAGCCCTCCCCAAACCCTCCTTGAGGCACACGGCCCTGGATCGTTTGKCTCCACAGATTCGGAATTACCCAGRAATTTTACCCCCTGGTGCTGTGATACTCTGATTTTCTGTGTTTGTAGCTGCTGCAAAGCAATGAGCACAGTTGTGAGGTGACACCTCCTCAGTTTCYCCCTCCAGATGCAGCACTTCATCTCCAGGTTGCTGGTGAGCGTTTGCTCCGAGTTGTTTGATCCCAGCTCTGAATCCAGGCTCTCCTCAAAACGCTGAAAGGATGGAGCTGCAGGAAAAGGGCGCCTCGGAATCCATTTAATCGATGTGTAGGATCGGGCAGCCCAGCCTGCCCACACCGCTGCTGCACAGCAGCACTCCGGAGGGGTGAAGGATTCCTGCCTTTGTTCCMAGCTGATGGAAGCRGCAGCAGCAGCAGCAGCTGGTGGTGGCAGGAGCAGAGCCTGGGGAGGAAATTCCCTCCTCGCTCAGGGCAGTCTGAACAAAGAAATTCAGGAATTTGGAAATTCTCTGTTCCAAACCTCTGCATTTGGGTGGAGGGGCTCTGGAGCAGCTGTGGGCTCCAGGCAGGGGATCCATCCTGGCTGCTCCATCTGAATCCGGCTCTGGATGTGCCAGAGCTGCTGTRCCATGCAGAGCCTGCTGCGTGCTGCTGTTCTCAGTGAGAGAGGGACAAAGAGGAGCTCCTGTGGGGTTTGGTGGCTGGTTTGGGTCAGGATGGCTCCAGCTGCCATCCYGAGGGCACAGGGCTGGGAATCACCCAGGCTTTGCAGCTCCTGGAGCCAGGGTGGTTCTGGAAGGATCCCACATCTCCAGTTTTGGGGTTCCCGTGGGGCAGGTCCAGGCACTGAACTCATCCAGAATGTCTCATGAGCTCAAGGAGCCCCTTGTGCTGGAGAGTCTCCGTGTCCTGGGCAGGGGGCTCTCAGGGAAGCCTYTGGGAAGCTTTTCTGGGCTGTCTTGTGCCACGCTTGGGGTCTTCTGCCCACCCTGGCTGAGCTTTTTGGGGTCCCCACACTGGACCTGTATCCCAGCGTGGGAGGCTTCCAGCACCAGGGTGGGGAGAGACCCCAGTTCTGCTCCCAAGACCTTTTCAAGTCAGCCTGATTTCAGTGTTTTTTTAAGCCAAAATGGAGTCTGAGAGGGAGAAACAGAGAAGCCTTTCCCCAAAATCAAACCCCTTTGCAGGAAGTGAGGGGCAGCGAGGTGKCAGCTCCAGGGTGGAGAGTGTGGGCACAGAGACTCTGCTGAGCTCAACCTCGCTGTGTCTCACAGCTTTGATCAAGTTCTTGAAAGGAAATTTGAAGTTCCGGGGTTTTTGGTTGCTCGGGGGAGACGGGGAGAGAGTGAAAAGCTTTCACTGGTTCTGTTTGCTCGGAATCCTGGAATGCAGGCGGATTCTGCATCCCAGAAATGCCCGGGTGTCCCTGGTTCCTCCGTGCCCTGCTCTGCTCCAGCTTTGGGTTAAAGAGATCCCTGGGGCTGAGAAACCTCAGCCAGGATCCACCGGGACACAGAACAGGGGAACAGCCCAGGGTGAGGAGGAGTATGGGGATGGGGAGGAAGATGGGGAGGAGGAAAGGATGAGGAAAGGATGAGGAGGAGGATGAGGAGGAGGATGAGGATGAGGATGAAAGGATGAGGATGAGGGTGAGGATGAGGATGAGGATGAAAGGATGAGGATGAGGCTGAGGAGGAGGATAAAGATGAGGATGAGGACACTTATAAGGATGATTATGAGGACGAGGATGAAGATGAGGATGAGAACAGGATGAGGATGAGGACAAGGATGAGGACGAGGATGAGGATGAGGATAGGATGAGGATAGGATGAGGATGAAGATGAGGATGATTATTAGGATGAGGACAAGAATGAGGCTGAGGATGGGGCTGAGGATGAGGATGGGGAAAGGATGAGGATGAGGATGAGGATGAGGATGACGACGATTATAAGGATGATTATGAGTTTGAATATGAGGATAAAAAGTATTATGAGGATGAAGATGAGGATGAAGATGAGGATGAGGATGAGGATGAGGATGAGGATGAGGCTGAATATTAAGTCGTTCAGCAGGGATTTACCTCCAGCCCCAGTTTCTCTGTGTGTTCAGCACCCCGGGTTGTTTACAGATGTTGCCTCAGCGTTATTGTGAACAAATGCCACGGGATTTGCACCCAGCCCCGTGCCATAATTGCATTCCCTGTGCCTTATAATAGTTCATTAGCTTGTCATCAGCTGGGCAGAAAGCAACGACAACTCTTCCTATCACATTTATAATGCTCTAGAGAACAGCTGATTAAGTCACAAAGTGACAGAAATCACCGGGGAATGTTTCCTTCGGCTTGAAAAAGTTTTTTTTTTCCCCTCTTTTTTTGTCACTTTTGATAACAGGAACGCTGCGTTTCTGACAGCCCCAAGTTCCCCTTTGGGTTGCACACGCCAGCAGAAGTTTCGGTGACAAATGTGCCTTGGATGCAGCCTGGAGGGAGAGCCCAAATGGGTCAATAATCCCTGAATAGAAACATTTCTGCTCTTTGGGAGCCTGTGGTGGGTCTCCTCCAGCCCAGCTGCTTCACTGGGGTCAGTTCTTGTCCCTGATGTCGTGGGGAGTCCAAAATCCCCAGTGGGGTCCGTGGGGGTGGTGGCAAAGTGGGGGTTTTGTCCCCCTGGGGAAATGAAGCTGAGGAGGGGTTGAGGGCTGTGCACGGGCAAGGCCAGGGTTCGAGAGGGAATTTGGGGCAGTGGGCACTGGGATTTGGAGCTGCAGCCCAGCAGGGGTGTGGGGTTCTGTGGGGTTTCACAGCTCTGCTCTGCTCAGGCTCCTCCTGACTGGACACCCCACAGTGCTCCTCAGCAATTCAGGATTTTTTACCTTTTTTTTTCTTATCTTTTTTGGGCAATTCACTCTTCCTCCATTCTATTTCAGTGAGCAAAGCACAAAACTCTCATCTTCCCTCACATCCCTTTCTTTGGTGGATTTGGTCCATTTGGTTGGACTCGATGATCCTAGAGGCATTTCCCATTAATGATTCTACGATTTTTAATTTTTTTTTTTAATGTATACATATAAGGATGTAAAGTGCCTCATGGTTGACCCTGCACTTGGAAATCACCTTCCATGTGTCCCTCTGAATTGCTCTGCTCAGATTTCCCTCTGCTTTTTCCAACTCCCCCGGGGGCTGGAGCAACTTCCCCTCCCGTGTCTGAGAGCATTTGCCTTCTGTTCCCTGAGTGATGGAAGGACCAAACCATGAACTGCAAAACTCCAGAGGGTTTGGCAGTGTTTTTTCCTGTTTAATGCGCTGTTTTAATCAGCTCTGTCAGCCCCTGAGGTGTCACAATCCCCACCGCGGGGTGCAGGGAGGACGGGGACATCGCCCACATCTTTGCGCTGCCTCCTCCGGGCCAGGACACAGCAGGAGCTTCAGCTGCAGCCTGGATCTGCAGGCAGGAATAAAAACAACCCTCTCTGCTCCTCCAGGCAGGGCACAGSGCAGGTGACAGCTCGGGGGTGTCCCAGCAGCTCTCGCAGCCGGGAGGCGCCGCAGGCTCCARCCTGACACGGGAGAGCCTTGAGGCAGCGGCCGGGGGTGTTGGAATGGAATTTTATCTGTGCAGATTTGTGGTTTGAGTGTTTTTTCTCCTCAGTTATAACCTGGAGTTTATAAAATTGGGGGAATTTGCAAGTGTTGGCGCTAACGAGCTGAGTGAGGGTTGCTTTCCAGGACAGCAAATTCTCAGAGAAATTCTCTGTGAGCAGTGACAGCGCCCAGGGGGGAGGCTGGAGCTGTGTCAGGGAGGGTTGGGATGGATCTCAGGGAAAGGTTCTTCTGTCCCCAGAGGGTGCTGGCACTGCCCAGGGAACAGGCACAGCCCTGAGGCTGCCAGAGCTCCAGGAGCACTTGGACAACACTCCCAGGGATGCTCAGGGTGGGATTTGGGATGTCTGTGCAGGGCCAGGAGTGGGACTGGATGATCCTGTGGATCCCTTCAAGCTCAGGATTTTCTCTGGTCCTAAATTATGCAACAGCAAAAATAACAAAACTCAGGATGAAGTTGTCCCTGTCTCACATCCCAGCTCCTTTCCCAGCTACAGAGCCACATCCTCACAAAAGAACCCACAGCAAAAGGTGAGGAAAGCCCTGGCAGTGCTCAGAGAAGGAAGTTCTGCCTGGATGGGAGGGATGAGGCTGCTGTTTGCTCCTGGGCCATGGATCAGCACTGGAAGCACGGGATCCCTGCRAGCTCTCCCTGTGAGGGGCTGTCTCCATCCTTTACGTGCGATAACGAGAYGGTTTTGAGTTTTATGGTCTTATATAATTACTCTCAAAATAGCTTCTGATTCATCCTCCCCTTTGAAGCTTATAGTTTGCATTCTGATAAGCTCTTGCATGGCAGGAACCCTGTGGTAGCAGCAAATTAAATTTTAAGAAGTTTTTTGCTGTCTGAAAGAAACTTTGGCCCAGGCAGTTGGGGCATTCCTGTCCTTGTCACCACAGGATCCGATCACCAGGCTGGGTGTGTGCAGGGGATGAGGGGGCTCCTTTGGGGTTCCTGTGCTGGCAGGAGGAAGGTGGAGRGTGCTGATAGTGAAGGAGTCAGTCCCAAGCACAGGAACGGGATAAATCTCATTTTAGCTTCCAGGAACACTCTGTGG
>NW_026623475.1:1161607-1168926 GCF_030028575.1 Malurus melanocephalus
TCTCCCACAAACCCTCAGGGTGCAGCAGTGTCCCAGCCGGACATCGTTCCTGTCCCCACGGGGGAGCCTGACCAGCAGCCGAGCCCTGGCTGGGCTGAGCAGGGTGACACAGGTGACACTKCCCCATTCCTGGGGCTGCCACCACTCCAGGGGCAGCTGGGAGGGTCTGAACAATGGGATTTGTGACCCTGAGCCCCGCCGGTGACCGTGGCGTGGGTGCGGGGGCTCTGCAGCCCTTATCAGCTCCCGCAGCGGGAGATAACGCCTGGGGGGGGGAGCGGGAGCTCTGTCCCGGAGGATTGAGCCCTGTCCTGGTCCTTCAGCACCTGCGGAGGGGATGATGGGCTGTTCCGCGGTCCAGGAGCCACCGGTGGCGGTGCTGGAGCCGCATCTGCCCGGGAGCAGCTCGCAGGGTGTGTCACAGGGTGTCACAGGGTGACACAGGATGTCACAGCTCCTGGTGACTCCTCTCACTCGGGAATATTTCAGGGCATACTCCCGGAGCTTCTGCCCGCCTGGAGAACACCAGCAGCAAATCAAGGGCTGGCTGAAGTTTCAAATGACAGCCAAATGGCAGCGAGGRGGTGCTGGGATGTGACAATAAAGCCGTCAGCGGGGACCGGCACACCGGGCACAACCCCGGCCAAGAGGGGCGGTCAGAGAGCACTGCCATGCCCTGAGCAGCCCCAGCGCTGGTGTTGGGCTCTGTGGGGTGACAGGGACAGTCTGCTCTGTGTCATGGGCTCTGTCACTGTTCCCAAGGCTGTGGCAGACCTGGGGAGGGGGCGAGGAGGGGGATGGGGACCTCACGCTGCTGCGCTGCTGCTCACCCCTCACCCAGCACAGCACCCCGGGATTTATAACCCAGCCAGGTTCCTTTTGTGAGGAAAATTAACCCAAAACCACCAGAGGYTTATGTCTAAAAAGGAGACAGAGGAGTCCTGTAACTTTATTCATGAATAAACKGAGAGGCCATGGACATTTCCCATGGGGTMTCTCAMAYTGATARAGGAYSCGGCCTCTTTTATCCCAATTTCCCGGCMGCAGTTCCCYCTCTCTTTCCCCMYTGGCTGAGGGACTGGAGAGGTACAGACTTCCCAAAACACCTAATGCAACTCCCCTTTTAATGTACATCCMCCCTTTCTTCTTCTCCTCATGTCTCCGTTCTTTAGTTCATTAACAGTCTGCGCTCAGTCAATCAGTGGAATTCCTATGGAAATCATTCCCATTGTTTCTTTTGTCTCYCAGTATCGGTTTTATCTCACCCGCAGACTCACAGTKAGTTTGTAAAGACACTCCCTTCTSKCTCCTTTCACTTTCCAGGGTCCCTCYTGCAAAGGGCTCTGTTTGCTGCCACCCTCGGGGTCTGTGTGTCCCCAAAGGTGACATTCCTTCGTGTCGCTGTGCTTTGCCTTTGGCCGTGGTGCTGCTGGACGCCTCTGTGGGGTTGTAATATTTGATTTCTCTTCCACCCAACCCCTGTTCCTTCCTCCAAAGCTGAGCAGCTTTGCTCAATAAACATTCAGATAGAAATCTCAGTGTCTGGGATGGAGTGGAACCTTCCTCCTCCTCCTCCTCCTCTGCAGCCGCTGCCCTGTGCCCCCGCTGCCCACGCCTCCCAAACCCACCACAGCTCCCCGTGCCCCATTTCCAGCCCTCAGCTAATCAGGCTCTCACTGCTGATGCTTCTCAATTGAGAGAAAATGAGCTGAGCACTCTGTGGGAGCCTCTGGTGGCCCGTGGTAGCCCCAGAGCTGCTTGCCCTCCTCCAGCAGCGCCTCTCGGAGCAATCCATCACCAGAGCCCTGCAGGAGCACAGCAATATTTCCTSACAAACACTCCTGCAGGAGGGAAATGTAGCAGAGAATGGGCAGAGAAGCCTGGAGGTGTCTGCTGGGGTGCTGTGAGTGATGCTCGGTGTGTGAGAGTGGAAAAACAGTGAGGTAACCACCACCAGCCCTGCTCTGGGCTCTGCCAGCACCCTGCCAACATAACCACAACAAAAACATGTTAGCTAAGCTTTACTAAAATTTATAAACTATTATTACAAAACAAACATTTGTTATAGCAAAAAAAAAATTATAAATACCAACCCTAAATAATAAAAAATGCTTTGTCAACTTAGTCTAGCTTTTACAAGCTACTGGAATGTCCCCAGTGCCTGCTGAGGGGCTCCAGYGCCTGAGGAAATGTCTGTGACAAGGATTTGCAGGATGGGAACAGCCAGGTGAGCGCTGAGCTCCTCCTGCGTCATTTTTTGAGAAAATTTCCAACCTCTCAAACTTCCACTTGWGCCTTTCCAACTCTGTCTCAACGCAACAGGTTCGTGGAATGACTAATGGCTGCTGGAGCGCTGAGAGAGCCATCAAGAATGTTTTGTTTTCTCTGTGGGGAGTGGGTGGAAGGAAAGCTAAATTACATCTTCGGGATATTAAATATAACTCCTCACATTAAACTCAGAGTTATCCATGAATCTCTTTAATGGCAGCTCAGGCTCCTTCACAGCAGTAAAAGTCAATGTTGCCACAATTAGACCGCTATTGTCTGGCTGTTAATAGACTGCTCTGATCGTGACTTTGTCACATTATTAATCACTTTCGGGTTGGGCTTTGCTAATTATCCCCTTTGGTAACTCAGTTTGGGCGTTGGGGWGTCAGCAGGGACATCAGGCTGAAGGGGAGCTGGACCGTATCTCTTCATTAGCTCCCATCCAKGGTGACACAACGAGCGGGGTTGTGCTTTAGGAATCCATGGATACCGTGGTGGGAAGGGCTGGACTAACCCAGGAAGGTTTGCTCTTTCCTCACTTTGCTTTTAATTCACTGTTTAAAATTTCTCCCATTTCTTTGTCCTGCCCCGGRCCGTTTGCCTTTGATTTAAGGGCAGTAGGAAGCAGTGACCTTGCTGGAAATGCAGTTTTGACCCATTCTGTGAGCTTTCCACTGAGATTCAATAGCAAGAGGTTTAGGTCTTATAAAACCAGTGAAAACACAACCTAAGAAGTCGAGTCAAAGGAGAAATGGAGTCGTTTTTGGGTGGCATTGAAAGGATTCAGTCTCCTTTGTGCTCTTGGAGTCCCTGTTTTCTTGTCGGCTTCAGGTTTTTTCCGTGGTGTTTTGGTAACAAGTGGGTTATAAAATAAGTACAATAAAATAAGTATATAACAAATATATAAGCTCCATGGCTTATCCTAAATGTATCAGCTCAAGCAGACAAATCACAGAATCACATAATCAGCAATCACAGCATCAGAGAATCACAGAATCACAGAATCACAGAATCACAGAAACAGCAATCACAGTATCACAGCATCACAGGATCACAGAATCAACAATCACAGAATCACAGAATCACAGCATCATAGAATCACAGAATCACAGAATCACAGAATCACAGAATTACAGAATCAGCAATCACAGAATCACAGCATCACAGAATCACAATCACACAATCACACAAACACACAGCCACAGATTCACAATCAATCACACAATCACAGAATTACAGAATCACACAATCACACAATCACAGAGTGCTGAGGGGTTGGAATGGACCTTAAAAACCACCTGGTCCCAAATTCCTGCCATGGGTAGGGACACCTCCCTCTAAACCAGRTTGCTGAAGGTCTTGTCCTGGCTTTGAGCTCTTCCAGCACGGATCAGATCAGTGTCCATGTCCACACCTTCCCTGTTCCTTGTCCTCCCCTCCCGCCCCGTGGCTCAGGTAGGATCTGGGAAGCAGCGCTCGCTCCTGGGGGAGCAGCCTGGAAAAYAGCCGTGGTAATTGGTGTGTGTAACCTCCTTCTCTTAAGCTTTATCTTTTCAATTACAAGTTGTAATCAGAGCGATTTCYCAGTTTCTCCCGTGTCTCCCATGGGAACTGGGCGAGGATGAGGGAGCAGCGCTGAGTTTGATGGGATCGGGCTGAGGAATGGCTGAAGCTGCTCTGTGCTTCTCCCACACCCCTTACCTGACAGAAAAGTGACAAATAACTGTTAAWTTTTTATAGGGAAACAGAATAAAACTATAATTCTTGTGTTTTTTCCCCTGGTGGGGCATTTTTCAGAGTGAGGATTTGACTCTGTCCCTTGTGAACTGTCCCGGAGTTAGACAGAGCCCTTCCTTGCTGCTGGATGCAGCCACATTCCTCCTTTTCCCCTTTTCSCCACTCCTTGGAGCCAATTCTCACACAAAGTGGGGTAACACCAACCCAGGAGCTCATTCTTCCTCTTTTTGTGCTGTTCTGTCTTCGGAGGGAACTGGCCTCACCTCCAGCAGTGCCAGGAATACCAAAGCAGCCTCAGACCCCGGGGCATTTTCTCTTGATGATGAGGAATTATCTTGTTTTTACAGTCCCTTGTAAATTAAAGGACATTTAAAGCATAACATTTTCAATAGCAGGTATTTTTTTTAGAAAGTAACTGGTATTTTCAAATTCATAAGAGAAGAGCTCATTAAATCAACGAAGGTCAGCTCTGCCCAATTGATATTTAAGTTTAATAAGTCACGGAATAGTCTTGGAGAATTCAATGTCATCTTCAAACAACCCAATATTCTAAGCAGGCAGGTGCTCAAAAACTGTCTGTAAAAATCCTGATCCCTTCCACTSGTGCTTTGTGTCAGCTGTCAGAGGAAGGAGTAGGAGGTCATGCATAAAAGTATCTGTGAATCCTGTCAGATCCATTATGAATGCCAGCCCTGCCAGGAGTGACAGGAACCAGGATCTTTCTCAAGCTGGCAACAGGTTTTCTGAGGGGATAATTGATTATTTCTGATGGTTTCCATTAATGAGCCTGCCGTGCTGGCAGAGCAGTGCAGCCTATAAAACTCCCTRGAATGGGTGGAAATATCTTTAAAAAAAAATCTCCTCTGTCACGCAGCAATTCCCAGCAGTGAGAGATTCTGCATTGCAATGATTTCCTTTGTACCAACACAGACAGATTTGCAAAAAGTCCAGGTTCTTGAGTTTTCTTATGAATGTTTGACGCTGAGTTTCCCGGGCACAATTCCAAGATTTAACTCAAAGGATGGGGAAGTGGAACCTCTGCKCTCTCAGCTTTGGCAAGAATACATTTAGGCAAATCTCTGAGGAAGCTCTGCTGCTGACTGGTACAACCTTATTTATTATTGAATAAGATGGGAGCTGTTTATTCACCCCAGCAGTGATCTGTGTTTCCACCTCGGAGCTACAACAGAGAATAAATGACCCGTCCAGGAGGCTGGAAAGGGAAAGAGAAGCTGCAAAAAAAAACCTCTGGGTGATGTTTATCCTTCCCATCCGAGCTCCCAGCCCTTCCCTCTGAATCCAAGAAGTCGCAGGGAGCTCTGCCTGGAGCTCCTGAATGTGCTGGGCTCAGTGATTTTGTGGAAAAGCAGTGAATTTCCTCCGGGATATCGGAACAGCAGATGGTTTCCCCAGCGCCACGCGGAGCCGGCTCGTTGGGGTGTGGATGTCACATTTTGTGTCTGATGCTGCCTGGAGATCTCACTTKCAGGAGCTGATGTGAGAATCCCAAATATTGCAGTGGCTGCTGAGTTCCCAGAGAGATCTGAGCGAGGGTTGGTGACACAAATGTGCTCCTGAACATTTTGCTGTTGTGGTTCACCAATGATGGGTGGGCTTTTTTTTTTTTGTTTTTCTTTTCTTTTGCTTTTCTTTTCCCAATATTTTTTAAATTTGGCTATTTTTTTGGGATAAAAACTTGGGTTTTTTCACGTATTTCACACATTTTTCTCAGCCTTAAACATCAAGGCCAGGTTGGATGAGGCTTTGAACAACCTGTGATAGTGAAAGTTGTCCCTACCCATGGCAGGGGGTGGAATGAGATGATTTTCAAGGTCCCTTCCAACCCAAACCATTCTGTGATTCTATAATTAAATGTCTTGTTACAGCTTTTCCAAGCAAAACTCCACAACCAGAGGGAACAGAAGGTGTTTTATGGCTCCTGWTTGAGGTTTGGAATCCCATTTAAAGCAGCTGTGATGGAGCACAGGGGGAAATTCCCAGTTCAGAAAAGCACAGGTTTTTTGGTTGTGTCATTTTTTTCCAATAATTTTTAAATTTGGCTATTTTTTCAAGACAAAAACTTGGGATTTTTCACGTATTTCACACATTTTTTTCAGCCTTAAACATCAAGGCCAGGTTGGATGAGGCTCTGAGCAACCTGTGATAGTGAAACCTCTGGGCTCAGGTAGAAAATTCAATGTGGTGACCAAGAATTGACATTAATAGGGTGGATAAGAGGTAATGGCTGCTCCATGTAAACTTTTGGGAAAACTTTTGGTGTTTTTTCATCTTTTTATTGACTTGACTTGCACTCAGGATAATTTGAGGGGTGTGGCTTTACTGGGTAAATAAAAATAATTCAACAGGGAATCAAGGAATTGTCCGTGAGCTCCAAGTGATCCAGGATGGAATTGTGCACAGTCCTGACACTGCAGACTCCAATCCAGAACCAAACCTGGCTCCCCTCAGGGGCTGTTATTCCTGGGATCCTGAAATCCTGGAGATCTGGTTTGGGTGGGAACCTGGGAATTAATACACTGTAGGAAAGGAAGCAAAAATAGCCAATATTTCCTCTTTGTGCAGCGCTGTGAATCATTTCACAGCCTAGCGGATGTACATATATATATTTATATACACACACACACATATATATATATCTTTCATTTTTCCTGATTAGTCAGCCACATATGGGAGCCCTGTCCTCTCCAGAAAAAGCCCAAAATGCACAACACATGAGGAAAAAATGTCTCAGAGCACACACACAGAGCTCCTGTGCTGCTCAGAGTGAGGAAGGCTGTGCAGCCCRACTCCTGCTGTGTTTGCCTTCCCTGCATCAGCAGCTTGTGATTATTTTTTTTCCTTAGTTCTTACTTTTTATTCCTTGATATTTGTTTTTATTCCCCATGGGCACATCTGGATGAGATGTGGGTGCTGATGGGACAACCACAATCCCCTTTCAGGGTCCTGGGAGATGGATTTTGTCTTTGCAGTGTCTGAGCAGCTGGGACATGGAGCACCCAAGCTGGTTTCTATCATGGAGCTGTACAGATMTTCTTAATTTCATACTCAGCAGTTTGCTGACGCCACAGAACAARCCAAGGATGGTATTTTATGGCCAGTTAAAGCATCAGGGTGTAAAACTTCATAGCTCTGACCATATGGAGAGATCCATTTCTCCCCAAGCCTGTCAGGGAATGTTCACCTGGGTTTGGCTGTGGCTTGAGCAGCCTGGTAAGAGCTCTCCATTCATTGTGATTTAAGTCAGTTTGGATAATTTCTTCCTTTTGCTTGTGATTTTCTCACAATCTTTCTTT
>NW_026623475.1:1169448-1169714 GCF_030028575.1 Malurus melanocephalus
GTGTTTCTCTTCTGGAAGCTCTGCTGGGTTCCCTGGAGGAACAAAGCGCTCTCCTCCCACCTGCGGGGCGGGGCAGGGGACAAGGACAGCATGGCAGACAAACTCAAGGACGCGGGGGCCATCAGCTTCCTGGAGGCGGCCGTGAAGATCAGCCACACGTCGCCGGACATCCCTGCTGAGGTGCAGATGTCCATGAAGGATCACATCATGCGGCGCACGCGGATCCAGCGGCAAACCACGGAGCCGGCGTCATCCACCAGGTCAGG
>NW_026623476.1:0-8596 GCF_030028575.1 Malurus melanocephalus
GCAGCCTTCCCTGGGCATTAGGGCTGGCTGTAGGATTGGACAGGGCTAGCCTCATCTCTATAGCAAATCCCCCAAATTTATACTTGAAAACAATAACTGTGAAGTCATTACTATTGTGAGTTGCACCTACAATTCTCTGGAGAAGTGTTTCCTGCTTGGAGGTGTTTGTGTCACTGTGACTGCTGTGGAAGGCAGGAGAGTGCAGACAGGAGATGCRGACATGCCAGTTTTGGGCAGCTGCAGAGAGGCACCGCATGCAGGCACAGGCTGGTGGCAGAGCTTGTTTGTGACTCTCATTTAGCAGCACTTSGCAGAGCCACTTCAGGCACACGGGCTAGGGAGTCACCAAGGGGGAAGATGCCACCTCGGACAGAGGCAGCACCAGCCATGGGATTCTCTAGTGGCGCCAGGGGCTCRGCTGGTCCCCAAACAGAGTTGTCATTTCCACATAGTTCCACTTAAAATATAAGTGTGTTTGTGACTGAAAGCTGAGGATTTTCCTGGAACAAACGAGCTGTGTCCGTCCCAGAGCTCTCCAAACAAGGTCTCCTCCTGACAGGCAGGCAAGWACATTCACAGCCCAGGAATGCTGTTTTTACTGCTCCTGCTGCTTGGGTCAGCTGTGGACCCAAATCAGTCTCCCTGAGGAAAACACATCCATGTCCCTCCAGAAGGATCAGCCTGGACCAGCAGCACAATGGCTTGGCCTCAGAGGGGAGCATCAAATCATCCCCAAATAGAGAGAAACATGGGGAATTTACACATATTTTAAAAAATATATATATAAAAAATATGTATACACTGCCAGCACAGGGAATGTTGCCTGACTACAGCTGGTAGATTTATTGGTTAATATTTAATAAATATTAATATATTTATAATTAATATTTAATTAATATTTAATAAATTAGACAGTGATAGCTCCAGGAACAGAAAACAATGCTGGAGCAGAGCCTGAAGTTTGTCCTCCTATCCCGCAAAGACCTAAGCCTCCTGCTTGGGAAGGAGTTTTAAAAAGCAACTCCAAACCAACCYCATCATTTTTTCCACACACTGCAAACCATCCTCACCTCCTCCCAATGTTGCTGCAAACTAGCCAGTGAAGAGGACTTCAGTCAGGAGATTTCCCTTCCCTCCTTTTCTAAGACACTGCTGYCATCCCTCAGAGCATCTCCCCACAGTGACCCGTGTCTGCACTCACCATGGTGCTCATGAGGATGTCGGTGCAGTCAGGGAGCTCAATGTCTGCAGCAGTGATTGAAGTGATTTCTCCCTCTGAATCCCCGCTGAGGCTCATGGCTGTACGGAAGGGAACTTCATCCAGGTAGTTCATTGCTGCTGTCTGATTTCTTGCTGCTGGAGGAAGGGAAACAGAAACTMTAAAAGGTAGAACTAGCATCTCTTAAGCTGTGTGGAAGGAGAGAAAGATGAGCTGTTTCAAGTGCCCGCTGGGTAAAAACAGACTGCCAAAATCTTAATTAACTGACATCAGGGAGCTTTGTCTGAACTAACCTTTGCTATTCTCAGCTTGAGCCAGCAGGACCTGACCAAGCTTATGGCTTCCTTTGGCAGAGATCCTGAGCATTTTTCTCCTCCATGCATGCCCTGCTGCTTTCCATCCCTCCTGTCTCTCCCTTTCCCTCTGGTGCCCATCACATGCTCTCTTCCCCAGGCTGAAGACAGAGCACCTTTTCCAGTTACAGAGGGAGAAATCACAGCCAAGGAGMTGCCCCTGTCTGTGCAACCTGTGAGGACAGAGCTCATGCACACGGCCTCGTGCTGCTAAGCCATCACATGGTGCACCCTGAGGAACCTGGGGTGAGGGCATCCCTTCCAGCACTGCAGCAGCTTACTGGSAGCCAGGCAAGGAGGCTGGTGCATCAGGGAAGCTTGGCAATTACGGGGAACACGCCATTTTTAAGACTAGCTTTTAGGAACCATGCATTTATTTTAAGTGAGGTGATGGTTTTAGATCAGGAATTGCAGGGGAGAGGAAAATTGCTGGTGAATTGGGAATGGTGTCAGGGAAAATATTACTGCAACAGCATTGCCATCAGGTCTTCATAAATGTCTCAATTTAGTAAAAAGCCATTACTTGCTGCATGAAGCCTCGAGCTTTCAGCTTCCCAGTGATGACARTGTGTAAAAGAATTTATTTTATAGATTATAAGCTGTTAGGAGCTGGTAGCCSGTCTTCCACCGAGTTCTGGTACTGGCAGTATGTGCCTGCTCATCCCAAAGTTCTCAGCACTCATCCTCAGGTCACACAGTAAATATGTATGTGACATCCCTAAGTGCTTTTASCCATTATTTTTTCCTTTAAAAACAAACAGCTTCTATGACAACAAGGATAAACACTCCACTAAAAGGAAATATGCAGAAGAATATATACAAGGATGACAAAACTGCCTGTTTAATGCAAGAATAAGAGTCTACAATGGGAGATAGGGTCAGGGTAGTTTCCTGTGTTGGCAAAGGACCCGCAAAGAGCTTCCAGACCACAAACAGGGAGGGACACACACAATCAGTATGCACAATCGCTTGGTGCAACTCAACTGGTTGTACTGGAATGACAACAGGGTTGTCCCTGTGCCTGCTTATGCCAGGAGCCTTTAATRCCTCTGCACAATCAGAGCCCCTAACAAGATTTGCACTCCTGCACGTGTCCTACCACTACCATGCGACACAGACGTGTTAGGATTCCACATGGAGCCAGCCCATCTGCTCCAGCCTAAGAGGGYTCAGCCTAAGGGACAACCCACGTCAGCACTGACAAAGGTGACGCCTGAAAACACGGGTAAGCAAAGGCACCTTCCCTCAGCTTTGTGCTGCTCCTTGAGCAGCTCCTGTGTGCAAGAGGGACAGACCCTCCCTGCAGTTTGCACTGCAAACTGGCTCTTCCCCAAATCCCAGGGTGCTGAGGAAAGGGGTGCTGCAGCATCTGTCACCCAGGATGGCTCCACTGGGGTACAAATTCAAGGGATGGGCAGTGAGTGTGTCCAAAGCCACAGTGAAGAAAATATGAAGAGATTACAGTACCATACTCCACGGTATTTCACTGCATAAATACTGTCCTTTAAGAGAGGCTCCCACAAGTGTTAATTCCCAAAACCACAGTTTAGAAAAGTGCTTTGAGGCCGCAGCAATGACAACATAAATGCTACTAGGAAAGAATAAAGAGGGTCAGTCATAAACACCAACTCCCACCAGAAGGGAACTCCTACAAAGGTTCTGACCTCATGTTCTCCACACCATTCCTGCTCACTTTCACACCACAGACCAGTGACCACATGGTCCAGTGCACAAACCAGTTCACATGAGGAAGAGCATGTGCCTAAACAGCAGGAGAGACCTGACCTGTATGAGGACCAGGGGAGGAAAAGGATACAAACAAGTCTTGGAAACTCCCAGCCAATCCCTCTCTTCTTCTGGACTACACTAAGTTTTTCAAACTTAAAAACAGTGGGAAATATGATACTAAGAAAAGTGGGAATCAAGTCTGAACACAACTTTTTAAATTAATACCCTGTGTCCATGCATTTTGAGTTGAGATTTTAAACACTGCTCCTCATCTGTGGCTTCAACAACTTCCTCATTAAAGCTATTAAACATTTTAACATAGATGTCATTGGACAGGAGCAAATACACAGAACATAGCTAACGGTAGATCCTCTCCTGGCATTTTCAAGCCCTATGTTTATTAACAATATGAAGTTATCCTTACCGTCAGATGAACTCATGGAGCTCTCCTCGCAGGCAGGCAGAACAGGGCTGCTGCTTGGCTGCCTCCTTATCTACTGCTCAGCTCTTTAAATTCCTGCAGTGTCACACAAGCAGCTGACTTGGACAGCTTTAAGATAATCATAGCTTAAGCGGTTGGCCTTTTCCATCAGACATGCTGATGGGATAAGGAGCCTAATTGTTTAAGCAGAGCATCCTCTGGTCACTAAGCTGCCTGAAATGAAAGTGTTTGGTTTGTATTGGTTTCATGCAGTTGTTCTTATTTTTATATTTGAACTTGTGAATCTCCATCAGAGAAGACTCCCCAGGATMAGACTCAGCTTTGGGTCTGGAGTAAGGAGATACTGGAAGTGACATTAGGGATGGGAGAATATAGGGGTAGCAAATCAGAAGTTCACCTGCAGAGGACATCATGGCAATCTGTATTTTGGRGTGCTACAGGTGAGCAAGAACTTCTGCACTCATGTTCTATCAGAAACTACTCATTTGTGTGCTCTTACTGATAGAAACAGTGAAAAGGTTCAGCCAGGACAGTATTAACACTACACATAAGGCCCAAGTATTGAATTTAGGCAATGACACACATGAATGACGCACTGTTGTGACGCCAGCAAAGCACTGGAGAGATTAACTCAATTCCCACACATTGTGGCTAAGCAAGAATAAGGACTGCAGCCCTGGAAAGGTGCCACAGCAATCTGTGTAGAGCAGCAAAGCTCCAAATCCATATGGCCCATCACCATTACAAGCAAACTGTCCAGAACATGGAAACCTTTGACATCAGATGCCTCKGTCACCTTGCAGGAGCGAGAAGTTCCTTCACAGAAAGTTTTTCTCAACAATTCTCCCCAAGCTGGAGTTGTATTTGATGCAAAGTACTCAAACAAATCTCTCCCCGGCGTGAAAATGCTTAAAAGAAAAAAAACAAAAATCCATTTTTCTCTATTTATTCTGTACAAAAAAACCCACAACTTACACAATTAAGCTGTGGTTTTTAATCCAATATACAGACATGATGTGTCTCCATACAAAAGTATCTATATAGGCAAAACACTTTACAGTAGGTTAGACTTCAGATTTTATTAGTTTTTTTCCCAGCAGGCTTATTCATCAAATTTATATTACCACAACTAGAAAYTTTTTCCATGTTTTGGTATCAGTTTTAGTCCACAAAAGTAAAATGTCAACAGCTGCTTTAATCAGCCTTGAAAACCCGTCTTGTTTGTACTTCAGAATTTGTTTAAACTTGTAATAGGTTTGTCTCTACACCCAAAAATACAGGAACTATTTTGACAGTGATGCTTGACATGCTTCATTTAAGAAGAAAAGCATGTTTACTAATGATGTCTTCTTTTTTTTTTTTTTTTAATTTCTTCATTTCTGAAGTTTTCATCATCCTTTATAAAGATAAAAGCCACTAAAAATCGGATGTTAATACTGGCACAAATACCACCGTCAGCAACGTTCCTCTATTCAGATTGAGATTTAATAAGAACTCGCAGTGGGACTGTAATTCCACACGAGAGGCCTGGCAGCTCTGCGCTTGCTCAGGTATCTCCCTGCATGGTCAATCAGCAAAAACAATTCTTCAACTTTTCTTCAAGTTATTCCAGCAAAGAYATTCCAGTACCTGGCTGCCGAAAGAGAGGACAAGACTTTCTCTTTGGACCCTCTCACATTTACACATGTAATTATAATGAAGCAATCCTCCMATGTTAGAATATCACTGAATTATCTGACAGCAGTGGCCCAAGTGTCATTGGTGGGGAGACTGGGGAGAACCCATCCTGGAGGGATGCAGCTTCCTTCGGGGTGGTCAGCTGGCACCAAGTACTGATCCCATTCGTGCCTGTAACAGAGAGAACAGTGTTTGAGAGGAGAGCTCAAACTGCTAAGATTTATTATAGACCCCCACATTACTGACCAATACAAAACCCACTATAATTGTACTCTTAAACTTGTTTTTCAAAAGACAAATGTGAAAATTAAATGTTCTGGTGTTAAACAGAATGGTTATACATGGAGGGGCACTCTGCCTCACACAGATATGACTCAGGCAAGAAATCTGAAAAAAACAGAACAATCTACTGCATAACCATATTTGGAAGCTGACAAACCAAAAGGGGCACTGAATTTAAAACTGCAAAAAAAAGTGTTTGTCATCTCTGATAATAAAATATTTTCTTTGGTTTTACCTGATCTGGATTAGAGCTGCTACAGAATGTTCAGCTTGTAAGTAGTAGTCTCTGAAAGGCTGCAGTAGATGGGCAAGTGGGAATTCAGCTGTGAAAACAGAYAGGGAAGTTGTTTAATAATCCAGAAAAACTTTCCATTCTAGTGAGTCTCACAAGCCCCAAATCTGCAAAATCATCTGCTACTGCCCAGCTGTAACCTTAAATCAGGTCCCTAGTAATCTATGAAGGACTGTTTACACGTTACACATCTCCTGGTCYGTACCACAGCTGTCAGAGGAAAGCCAAGGCTGGCAGAACTTTTCTTGATCCACCCTCAGAACAAGGGGAACATACGGACACTGAATCTTTAGAGATTACCTGAGTCCCACTTACCAAATCACCAGACTAAAGCAAATACTGGGTTCTGAAGTCTTCAAATTATTGTTTATTCTCACTTAGGTTTAATCTACAACCTCCTCTTGCAAAACATTATGAAACCAGCTTGAGATGTGCTGCCACCCTTGTCGAAGAGCTCAACAGTTCTCTTACACCACAGATGTTAACAGCACTGTTTATCCTCAGTTCTCAGACCATCAATTACTCCAGTGGATGATTCCTTTCTCAACTASATCTGTGCCTGCATTTCAAACCCAGTGTCTGTCAGAGATGAGGATGTGGTGTGGAAAAACAGTTAAAAACAGCATGCAGGATTTACCTGGATCCCCAAACAGCTTGGAATCCATTTCCAGTTTTTTCTGTAGTAGTTTTTCCCTTTCCTTCTTCTGTTTCTTTTCCATTTCCCTYTTCCTTTCCTCCTCCTGTTCTCCCTCCAGCATAACCCTTAATGCTCTTTCCTCAGCTTCATACAGCTCTGTGCGAGTTTTGAGCAACGTCTTGAGACTCTCCACCTGATTCTCAAATGCTTCATCTGCTGAGGGAGGTGGACAAACACCTGAACAGAAAGAGAAGTGATTTTAAGTTTTCAGATTCAGAAGGGGGCTTGTTAACAGACTGGAGAGCAGAGCTCGCAAAACCTCAGAGGAACATGAGCTTAACCTTGTTAACAGACAGAATTCTTACTGAATAATCCTTCTTCTAGAAAGGGCTTGGAAACATAGGAACACAMCTACTGAATTCAGCATTTTGTAGCCATTCTTGTAACTAAAATCACAATAAAGATACAGCTTTTTGAAGCTGAACATAGCTACTCAGCACAGGGCACCCTCATCTTATTTCCTGTGTGCAGTTTAAAAAATGTGGCCCAAACTCGTAATTACCTTTCCTGGCAGCAGCCTCTTTCCTCAGTTTCCGAAGCTTTTCCAACCCACGCAGGATGTCCACCATCCTCTTTGTGTCTGCTTGTTTCTTCCGGACTTCAGACAGGACACTGTCAGCAGCAGCCTTCAGCTCTTGTTCCTAAGAAAGGAAGGGAAAAAAAATAGACAAGATGTGTGAAATACCCCTGGAAGACAGGAATTAAACAGCATTTTCAGAGATTAGCAAAGCACTGGAGAGCAGAATGATTTCATAGTAACWGCAGCAAGTCAAGTCAACCAGCCTTGCCTTTTTATGAAAAAAAAAGGCTGTAACACCACAGACTTCAGGAAACAAAAAACAGTGCCATGGGAMTCATAAATTTGGGCTAAATCACAGAATCATGGAATTGTTAAGGCTGGAAAAGATCAAGTCCAGCTGTSAACCCAGCATGCCCACAATGTTCACCACTAAACCATGTCCTCAGGTGCCCCATCCACACATTTTTGAACAGTTCCTAGATGGTTTATKAATTATGAAAGCCTGTGAGCCTTTAACCAGAGAAATTTGGGGAAAGCATTTAACAATAAACCGAAAACACCCCAATTCCACAGTTCTGCAATTAATTACCATTACCTGCCAGAGTCTGACCACAGCAGCTGCTCTGGACTATCCCAGCAGCAGACCAGCAGAATGGGAGTTCTTTAMCCCAAAACCAACAGAAAGGTGCCCACACAACTTTCCAACAAGTCTAATTTGAGGTGGGGGTTTTTGTTTTTTTTGCTTTGGAGAGGTTTTACTTCCCGATGAGATCAAAAGCTTGAAAACCACAAGCTTTAGAAGGATGAAAGCATGAGACAAGGTTGATGGATATTGAAACAGCACTGACCACCACAGGGTAGCTGTGAGCKGTGCTCCCCCCACACTCGGGACCAGAAGGGAAAACCTCCACGAGTTCAGAAACAACTTAAACCCCAATTTCACGTCAATGCCTAGAATATGAGGATGGCAAAACCGAGATGTCCACCCAGAATTTTAAGGAAGAAMCAGGGCTGCGGACCATAGAAACAGCAGGTCTCTGAGCATGCACTGAACTGCGGGGGTCAAAGCAGGCGTGGGGCAGGCACAGGCGGCCGCGATCCCGTTACCGGCAGACCCCGGCTCCACCGCGCTGCCCCGGAGCCCCGGGGAGAGGCAGGAGCAGGCGCTCGGTACCGTACCCGGTTCTTCTCCTGCACCTCCTGGATGCACTTAGCCCGCCACTGGTCGATCTTGGCCTCTCGCTCCGCGGCCCGGGCCGCCTCCTCCTCCTTGGCCGCCCTGGCTTCCAGCTTCCTCCGCTGCAGGCGCAGCCTCCTCTTCCTCGCCCTTTCGGCCTTCCTCCGCAGCACCGGGCCGTAGCCGGGCTCTCGCAGGGGCCGCACGAG
>NW_026623476.1:8776-29187 GCF_030028575.1 Malurus melanocephalus
GCTGCCGCTGCACCGCCTCCTCTGCGGCCGCTGCCCGCGGCGGGACAGCCAAGCAGGGAACGCCCGGTGGGAAGCGCGGTCCCCCCTCACCTGCAGGCGGTGGCGGCAAGAAGAAGGGCGGGGGTGCTGCCGGTCCCACCGCGAAGGGCGCTGGGCGGCCAGCGGGGCCGGGGAAAGGCGGCGGGAAGGCGCGGAACGGCGGCGGGAGGCGGGCGGGGAACGGCGGCGGCTGCGCCATGATCGCGCCTCAGCCCTCAGCGCCCGCCTCAGCACAGCGCCTCAGCACAGCGCCTCAGCCCTCAGCACGCCGCCATGACAGCGCCTCAGCCCTCAGCACAGCGCCTCAGTCCTCAGCGAGCCGCCATGACCGCGCCTCAGCCCTCAGCACAGCGCCTCAGCCCTCAGCGCCCGCCTCAGCCCTCAGCGCCACAGCACAGCGCCTCAGCCCTCAGCTCCCGCCTCAGCACAGCGCCTCAGCCCTCAGCGCCCGCCTCAGCACAGCGCCACAGCGCCCCCTGGCGGCCCGGAGGACCCGCGCCTCTCCCTCCCCTGAGTTAACCACCGCTAAAACTCAAAATGTGCAGGAACGGCATCAGAGAAGACAATGTTCCGCTGCTTGAATATTCGCTTTTATTCAAACGCCAAAGGTGAAGTACAAACTGTAGTTACACGGCATTTTTGTTTCCTTAAAAACAGTTCTTGGTTACAGAATTCCAAACAACTTCCAAAACTAAGTTGTTGAACGGTTTCACCTAAAATGTCGTGGTTATTTTCAATCTGTTTAAAAAAGGTTTGAATTAAAGGATTCAGAATTAAAAGCTGTTATATTTTTCACTCTACAAAAAGGAAAGCAAGGATGCAGTTACAGATAGTTCACCACAGATTCCCAGTTGGAGGGGACCAAGCTTCTAGAAATATCCTGAACTCCAAATGCAGCTTTTTCTGAACCATCAGTGGGTCATTGAACCTGAAAAAATCTGAAATCCTAAGGGAAGTATCTGTTGCACCTGGCTACAATTGCATATCACACTGCTGCTAGGGAAGAACACAAGTATTACACAGAATTTACATGACAAAAATTAATGACAAAAATAGGGTCAATAGATTTTCAGTAACCTTTCCTGTCCTAAAACATCCACTAGACTGAAAAGAAGGATGAAAAGTTTTATTTAAATAGTGTGAATTAAAGTTTTAGGGAAACTCAAGTCCACATTTTCACCGGACAAAACAAAGTTGTAAGCGACAATTTTAATTCCTGAAACAAATCAAAAACATACAGGTCCTTTAGTGTTTTTACAAAGAATTTTTAAAGGACTGAATTAATTGTGGTGGAGAACAGATGGAGGACTGCTTGCTGTGAGACTAAAAAATCAAAGACAAACCCACAAGATGCAATACTAGCATTTGAGAATATAACTTAAAAAGCACTGTCATGTGAACAATCACTACTGATTACAGCAAAAATATTATACATTTAATTCTTTCATCTCTTAACATTATAAGATAGGTTGGGCAAATACCTGGCACCAAAAAATTGATGCATGATAGTTCCAATAYGTTAAACAAAATGTACTATATTAGAACATTAATATTTAAAAATTTATGGCGACTTCTCATCCAAATTCAGACGGTTTTACTGCTTCCTAGGAATCTTGTTTGCCCCTCTGGAAAATTAGTGACTTCACCTTCTTTCACAGTATCCAAGGTGACTAAAGCTCCCAACGGAGATGTGAAGKGTATTATTCCATATTCAAATTACTGTAACAAACCAGTGTCACRTTTCAGCAGAATCTCCCAGCAGTGTCATAAAGTGTGTCCCAGTTTTTCCAAAAGGGCTTCCTCCCCCACCAATGTAACAACTAACTCCAGSACCCGCTGGTTTCACACGCCAGCAGGAATCTAACACTGACCTGAACATCACCCCCTGTGAGCCCTACCAGGAGCTAAGATAAGTTTACTCACCCTCTACTAATTATTAATGTTGATTTCCCATTTGTAGAGTAACATTATTGTTAAATCTAACTATTGGCAGCACCTGCACTGCAGGTTGAATTTCTGGCAAGGGCAATGCAGGTGCTGCTACATTTGCTATACATTTTAATTGAACAAGTGTAATATACAATTCATATTTGAACATTATGCCATCCCAGTCCACACTCTGTCCATCAATCAATGTGATGCTGCAGTAAGTACACGATCTGATTTAGCTAATGAAGTTCCTCATCAGGAATCCGAGACAGATCCGGTGTCTTTAGGACCAGGCTGAGTCCGGAGGCAATCGTAACGAAAGAACTGAGTGAGCTTTTTGCAGGTGAGGGTTCTGAGAGTGTTTAATGGTTTGCAGCATCTGCTTGTCGAGGCCAGCCTTCCTCCTCCACTCCAGAGTCATACTCCTCTTCTGAAGAATCCTTCGTGGGAGCCCTGGGGTTGRAAGGAATGATCASACACCTTAGACACTGAGTAAGAGAYMCTTTCCACAGCTTTTGACAAACACGGCACGTACACAATGCCCCGGGACAAAAGTTCTGACCTTCTGATCTGGAAATGCTGCTGTGCACAACTGCAGTGCCACCAGCACACAATCCCATTAACTGCATTCAATTCACCTTCTGATTTTCAATAGGCTGTTTGATTTAATCAATACATTGAGTATTTCTGGTGCTATTCAAAAYCACTTAAAGCTACCATCAGTGCAGTCAGTACTCCCTCCATCACACCAGGCTGAGCCAAGCTTCAGCACAGACAAGGTGCTGAAATRAGTACATGTACCTTAGTGGAGAAAGCCACTCAAAAAGCATTGACAGTAGYAGAAACCAAAACACAGTTCCTAAATTTCAGACCTGAAATTTGAGAAGTAATTTTTTAACCAGTTTTAATCTGACCCATTCCCTCTCAACTCCATCCTTCATTCACTAAAATAGTTGTTTTTAAAAAAATCCGGATTTGTCCATTCTTTTCAACATTCCACATCATTTCCATGATCTCTACAACGCTAAATTGATTATTTTAACAAGAGTTCAGCAAATCAATAAATGCACCGTTGTGGCTCTCCACTGCTCCAAGAGTAACACAGAAAACAGTACCAGAGCTTGTATCAAAAACCCCACAGCAGTGGTAGAAATCGATAGGTCCATTTCAGAAATTTCAGTACAGTCACAACTGAATTGTAACATTTTACTGTGAACTTAAAATTTACTTCTATTTCTACAGGTAAACACAAACAAAAGTAACTTCACATACATTTGTTTTTAAATTTCTGTTTAAAAACCAAAGCAATACAAATCCGAAATCTTTAGGACAGAACAGGCCCTAATTCAGCTGTGTACAATATACAGAACACTGGATCTCTTTTAGGTTGTGTGCATTTGTGTTTATTTCATCAGAATACCTGTCTAGTTGTATTACTGGTCTGTTCTGCTACTTCTGTTACGGTTTTACCTAATGTATCCTGGCTCTTTTTTGCCTTCTACAACATCTTTGTCAACTTCCACACATACGATGTCAGAATTGGGCACTTCAAACATGGGCTCCAGCAGCAGCTTTTCCTACAACAAAATACAGGGAAAAATATTTCTGTATGCCCTCTKCTACGTAAGCAAGTGATTTTCAGAGCTACAGAGTCTTCTTGGAAGAACTCTGAATACTCACAGTTTTAGAAAGACTTACTGTATCCATCTAAGAGCCAGAACTAAATGTGGTTTTGACTGGAAATGGTCACGATTAGTTCCATACACACAAATCCAGGAAGCTTCATTTACTGTTTATAAGATTTAATTTACTCACCATTATAGATCGAAGACCTCTGGCACCAGTTTTTCTGTCCAGGGCCAGTCTGGCTATAGCCTTCAATGCATCTTCAGTTACATTTAGTTCACACTACACAGAGAARAATGGTTAAATTCAGTTAATTATTTCACTTAGAACCATGTGGAGTGTAAGCKTTACTGAAAACAACATTATACTTATAAACAACAATACCAAAGAGTAATCAAATAAAAATTCAAACCTTATCCATGCTGAATAGTGCCTGGTACTGAGGAACCACAGCATTYCGTGGCTCCGTGAGAATCCGTACAAGGGTTTTCTCATCCAGGCTGTGCAGAGGAACCACAACAGGCAAACGTCCCACAAATTCAGGAATCATGCCAAACTCTATGAGATCCCTGGCTTCCACATGGCGCAGCAGGCGATCCTTCTCCTCAATATCTTCCTGGGGGTCAGACTCACCACTTATATTGGCGAGATCAGCTGCTGCTGCAGCCCTTCTGCCTTTCCCCATGTTAGATGGGGTCCCAAATCCTAGGTACTGCAAAACAAACATCTTCTGCTTAGAGAACTGTATGGACTGAGTTTTCTTTATGTAAATAAATCACTTGCCTTGAGTATTAAAAAATTAGCAGTGACTGATTATGTCATTATATACTAAGTCAAGTTCAAGAAAACACGTCTAGTAAAATTAAACCCCTTGCACACAATCAGTTTCTTGTAATATCGAATTTTCTCAGTGAGGGAACAGTATAAGAGCAAGTTTTTCTTAAAATAAAAAAGGTTAACAACGTGTCCTGATAAGCTTACAAATACCAGTAACACTTCATAAAGGAAGCAAATGCAGGCAAGTTTGCTGACATGGGAAGCTACACAAATTAACACGAACGGTAACTTGAATTTCACTCCTTTGTTAGAGTGTTAGAGATAGGGAACACATTTTATCAGAACACTACAGCCAGAACCTTGCTCCCAGACAATAATCTACAAAACAGTGAACTGCATGACCAGGTATTTTAAGATAATGATAGCTTTTAGCAGCATTTACCGAATTAAAGACATTTACTGTGTTTACAAATACAGCAAGGCTTGTAAAAGCCAGTATTGCAAACAGTAATCAAGATGGTAATTTTTCAGCTCAAACACAGCCTGATGCACTCACTTTTTCATTTTTCCTCCTGCTGATAATTCTGTCAAGACCATTAAAAGCACCAGAAGCTACAAATAGGATGTTTGTTGTGTCAACCTGCACCGTTTCTCCACGCAGTTTCCGAGAATTCTTTTCTGGAACGTTTACTATTGTGCCTTCGAGTAATTTTAACAAGCCCTAAGAAGGAAAGAAGAAACAAGCAATAAAAAATATTCATTGTGTAGCATCATGTAAGAGGGCACACTAAGCTATTCTCACTTTTACATGTGTACTTGTATTTTTTGCTCTCTTATGCCTTTATAATTACAGTAAGTGTCAAAATAAAACCAGGTTTCCCCATGAGACAACCCCACTCAAGGACAATAATGTTCCATGCACATTATGCATGTAGTGATTAGTTCTTTAAGAGTTTTGTTTAAATGGGAAATGTTTKTTCTTGCCTACACCATACAACTTACTCTCTGAATGCTGCAAAGACATTTTTCAATTAAATTGTTTCCATGAGGAAGTCTCAAATTGCTTTTGAGATTGTTATTTAATTAAGAAAGTCAAGAGGAAAGATGCGTCTTTCGAAGCTGAGCAATACAGGAATTGAAGAACTGTGACTCCATATATTCCCATGCTGTTTGACATGACAGAATGGTATGTTCTGTTCCCTCAGGAAGTCAAATCACCCCATGGAAGTGTTTACCTGTTGAACACCTTCTCCCCCAACGTCCCGTAACTGATGAATACCAGGAACACTGCCAATCTTATCTACTTCATCCAGAAAAACGATTCCTGCAGTTACACAAAATGGATTTAAGGAAGACCCCACTTTTTAAGAGAGGCAAGAATAACATAAGTTGAGAGAGCAGCATTTTGTTCTACTTCCAGATTGCAGACTGCAAACGTGTGCAATGTGTCCATGTGCATGAACAAAAGATACAGCTCTTTTCTTGTTTATTCTGTCTGATTGAAATTTTGGGTACATGCAGCAGGAACACCAAYTTCAGGAATACTAGTGGTCTCAAAAGCTTAGAGCACTTATACAAAATAACGGAGTCCCTGAAACATAGAAGTTTACCTTGCTGAGCTTTTTCCACATTGTAGTTGGCATCTTGCAGGAGTTTTGCAATGACAGATTCAATGTCTTCCCCAACATAGCCAGCTTGAGTCAAGGTGGTACAATCACAGATAGCAAAAGGTACATCTAGGCATTTMGCCAGAGTCTGAGCCAACAAGGTTTTACCTGATAAAATAAATGATGCATGTTACAACTGCTACACACCTCTCTCAGGGTACACAAATCCAAGTGCTTGGACTGGGACTTTTAACAAGGGTGTGTYGTGACAGAACAAGGGGGAATGGTTTTAAATTGAAAGAGGGTGGGCTTACATGWGATACTAGGAAGAAATCCTTCYCTGTGARGGTGGGGAGGCCCTGGCACAGGGTGCCCAGAAAAGCTGAGGCTGCCCCATCCCTGGAAGTGTCCAAGGCCAGGYTGGACAGGGTTTGGAACAACCTGYTCTAGTGGAARGTGTCCCATTGCCAGGGCAGGGGTGCAATGAGGGGAGCTTTAGGGTACCCTCCAACCCAAAAGATTTGAGGATTTACCACAGGATCGTAATTACTCTTATCAGACATTCTGAATCATGCCAACGTCTTAATATAAGAATATTTTCCAAGGGAGATAGCTTTCATAAACAGTGATTTTTACATTGGCAGGCTGTATTTGTGGTTTTAGTTTAATAATATACATTAAAGGCAGCTTGAAATGCATACAGTATCACAAATAAAATGTCACACAATATAAAAACYGTAATACATGTACTTGCAGAGTTTAAAGATTAAATAAATCAGTAGTCCTTTGCAGACACTCAGGGTGCAGTGCAAAGTCCAATTGCTCCTGCTTTGAAGTTGGGAAGAAACAGAATTAAAATATTGTTTAGTGAATGTTCTTCCAAAAAGTCAGCAAAATGCCATCACTTCAGCACAAACACTCCCAAGTCTTATGAACATACAAAATAATATCTCTTTCCAGCCCCTTGGAACTACTCTGTCGCAGCACAGTCTAACTGCAGCATCTCAGCTTGCCAGCTAAAGCAGAGAAACTATAAATGCATTTTATTTCAGCTTAGTCAAAGTGGCATCTTTTACTCAGTCAGTAAATATAGGCATTAAAAAAGAGAAATAAAACCACACAACTGCAGCTCGTTCCTTTTCAAGGCCACTTAGCTCAGCATGTTAATACGGCATGAAAGCACTGGAATCCCAGTTTGAAATTCACATTTAGCTTTTTTTATAAACCAAATCTGAATAATCACAGAAGAGGAAAATCACTCATTAACAACAAACTCCATGAAAAAGAGGACACCTATAAAAACATGCAGCTGTATACCTGATCCAGTTGGTCCAAGCAGCAAAATATTACTTTTTTCAAGTTTAATGTCATCATTGGATGAATCTAGCACTTCTCCTCCCCGTTTTTCCTGAGGTATCTGCTGGTTCATTTGTTGCTGCATTGATGCTCCCAAAGCATTACCATGTGGACTGATTCCAGCAATCTGCAGGAGYTCTGAAGAGAATAATAACAGCACTGTGTGAGCACCAGAAGATCTGTCATTACCTTCAACACACAGTAACAGCTTGGTTCTTCTGAACATCTACAATTCTCTCTGTACAGAAGCTTACAGAGAGGACTGCAACAGAAATACAGCACAATTATTACAAAAAACATTAACTCCAATCATATTTTTGCACAGGCATATACAAAAATGACACAACAGATTATCTAAAAATATTCCTCAACATTAAAAAGCAKGAGAAATTTTCAGTCCTTACAAATTTACTCATTTTAATTGTAATTTCTTATATCTTTTTTAACATATGAGAAGAAATAAACCCAAGCAGTTGATTTCYATGATGAAAAAGTACAAGAAAATGGACTTCACCCAACGTTTCAAACTAGCAGTCACTAAACACTGCTCTACATATAATAAAAGCAGGTATTGCAGAGRAGGACACGAGGAGAGAGTTCACTTACTTGTAAATCTGTACTCATCCTCCCGTCTTCTGATTTCTAATTCTAAGAGAGAGGATGAAAACAGTAATAAAAAAGTAAGTTTATAAAAGCTTATGAATTCTCCACCTCTTGCCCTTTTCTGAATACATCTTATCACTGCCTGTGACTGTAAGTCTAACAACAATTCCCACAAGAACCATTTTTTATTGCTGTCAAARTTAACCCAGACCCCAATTTACATGTTTTTAAAATGACAGCAACCTTTCCACTTTAAACAGTAACAGTATTACCTTTGATTATTTTCACTTTGAAATCAAACAGAGAAGGAAAACAATGCAGTAATATTGCTTGAAAAGGTTTCCCTAAACTCTCCCAGTGTGTTTCAATGTAAGACTCTGTTATAATGCAGAACTGTGAAATATGTAAACATTCACTGTCAGTCTCTCTGGATATGGACCATGTTATCTCCCTTTGGAGGGTTAGCAACTTCCCAGTGCCAGGTAAACAACTSTTCCCTTACCACTACCAGAAAAATGCTACGAATATTCCCTCCTTAGTTAAAAGACTTCTTGATGTAAATTCAAAAAAACCAGCAAATATTTCTGTTGCTTAACACGGTAACTTTTGCAAGACAGAACAAAACACCTTAAAAAACCYACCCAAGGTACACTTTCGAGTCAGAGATGGTAACTTAATCCTCCTTCTAAAAATAAATCAGATCAACATAGCTACAAACTTACTCAGCAGTGAAAGCACTGCCAGGAGTAACTCCATCTCTACCTGCACACGAGATATGGAACAATACTGCAGTGAGCAGCAGATGCTGCCAGCAGGAGCAGGGGAAGTCAGAAATCCAAGCACTCCTTGATTTACCTATGCAAAAGATCACCTTCCTGATCTGCATTGTGGGTTGCAGATTAAGCAGCACATTGACCATTAAGCAGTTAATGAGATTAGAAAGACAAACTCAGGAGGCTCACTTTAGAAAGTTAAAGGAGAAYACCCCATAATATGTATCAGTAAAAAGGGTTAAAAATTTAACATAGTACTCAATACCCCAGGCACCATTAACCTTCTGGATTACTATTTAAATAAATCACAGAAGTTCACWGTGAAAATTAAATTTAGTAGAAATTGTTTTACAACGATCAGTCAGGGTAAAACCTTCGATTTCCTAAGTTAGGGCCCTGAAATGTAGGTTTTGTTCAACCAGAAAAATACCAAATATCATACAAACCTCTTGGTGTTAAAGAATTCTGTTTCTCAACTTCTGCTTGYTGCCTCAGGTTAGATGGGATATTATTGTAGATCCTCTTGTAATGATTATACACAGCAACTGAAAGCACCTTCTTGGCAAAACACTGACCAACAACGTATTTGTCGAGGTAGTTGTAAATCTGAAAAAYAGCTTAATCTTAGTAACATTTATAAAATACCTTGCAGCAGAAAAGAAAAAAATAGTATATTGCACCAAAGATGGATTTTGGTCTAAAATTGTTACAGACCTGAGAAACAGACACCCAACATCTAAAATACAAAATATGTTCCTGTTGATAAGTTTACTTAAAAAACCTGGTTCTTACACACTCACATTGTGTCTGCCAGTTCTGCCCTACTAATATATAAACTCATTGCCATTTTCACCCAAACCTGTAAGAGGAACAGAAATTTCAGGAATACTTAATTTCTGAAAGGAGGCCTATCAAGGAACCATGTGCAGGCTCAGGAACCATTAGAGTCCACCAGGAACTGAGAAACATAAAAAGCTCCTTCACTAATCTGGGGGAAACCAAATGACTTCAGATGGGTCACGGGCACAAGTTAATGAGCTACAGCTCTCACCCAAAACCACACAAAATTAAAGGCTCTGCAGCTGCAGGAAAATGCTGCTAAAATAAAAACACAGAATATAAGCCATAGTGAGACAGAAAAGATACTATGGTTGGTGAGGGATGAGGTCAGCCTCAAGGTCACAGGAGAAAATGAAGTCACAAGACAAAGAGGAAAACAAGCTCAAATAGCTTTATTGGATCTACTTGTTCCCTTTATCAGTGCTCTGCTGGGTCACATAGCTCACAAAGGTTTAATCTGGAGCTAATCATCTTTATTGTTTGTTGCTGTGTCCCAGCAGCCCATTACACACCTGATGCAGACTAAGGGAAGCATTTCACCATCCTGCAGCACCAGGGGACACCGGGTGGAATTAAGAACGTACCTTTTTCGGTGGAGGTGGTGGCTTCTGCTGGAATGCCAACTTCACAGCTTCTGCTGCTGACTCAGGCTCTTTAATGATGCTCTTTTTTGTGTCTGCCTCTGACAGGACGACAAAAAAGTGGTGACACTTTTCACACTTCACAAAACGGGTGGAAGCTGCAGAAAAAGTCAAACAAAASAGTAAGAGGGATTGCTTCTGCCAACAAGCACCTGTAAGCCAGCACAACCACTTTATGGTTACACAACACTTCTTAACTCACTTGAGAACCTTTAAAAGCAATTATTGGCCTATGAAATTTGACACAGAGGAAGCACAATTTGCCCCAAAGAAATCACAATGCTAGGCAGCAACCAGACAATAGATTAAACACAAAACTCTTCTTGATACTTATCCAGTAGCATCACAGTTGGGAAACTTTGCACTTTCTCACTGAGAGAGACAAAATTAATGAAGGCTTCAGCTATGCAGGAAATGTTCCCAACTCAAACTAATTGCAAAATAAAACACTGTGGTCAGGCACAGACTAAGTGCAGGGAAGCAATCTGGAATATCAAAGACAGCATTACAGGAGGGCTCTGGCAGCTCGTGCTCTCTGCATCCCACTGGCTTTGGAACACTGGATTAGAATTGAGTCACCCCAGCCCAGGACAGGAGCACAGCAGGGTCACCCAAAGGCTCATCCCAACAAGAGGCAGCTATGGTATGCAAGAGATCATCAAGACTTTGATGTTTTGCAAGTCTTCTGCTTATTTATTTTTACTGTCAAGACTAGAACAAACTTCTTTCAAATTCCAAAAGCTAAACCCTCCTACCACTGACTTTGTGAACTATGTCTCAAGAAATCTGCAAAGGTTGGTTTCATAAGCCTAAAAATGAGAACCCTGCATTGCTTTTTTTTTTTTCCCCCTAGGCAAAGCAAAGTTGAAATAATAAAAACAGACAGTAGAGAAGAATAATAAAACAGACTTGCAATTCTGAACAGATTCTTTCTAGCCATACTACTATCCTATGAAATGCAAATCATGAGCAATCGGACAGATTTAAAGGAAATATGTTAGTAAATGTGTTCAATTAAAAGTAAATGTGGCAAAACAATCCCATGAAAAACCAATGTCAGAACATCTAAAATCATAAAAGAGATTTCAGAAAGTAACTTGAACACTGTAGCACCAGCAGATTTTAAAAACACCTTCCAGCAATAAACAAGCTACTTATTTATAACTTGTCTCCATAGGACTGGATCAGCGAAACAGGAGTGGGTGGGGTGGGGTTCTTAATCTCACCTTACACCTGGATAAGCAACACCAACAGATTACTTTAAGAAGGCAGCAACACATACTGTGACCAACATAGCTTTATCAAAGAAATTTTGTGACAAAACCTKAAAGTTCTCCTGGTAACATCCCAAATTACTGTTATCTGCTTGATGGGAACATGATGGAGAATCACTTGCATGAACCCATTCTTTGTACGTAACTATTATTTAGCAACAATATTGTAGGGAAAAAAACCAATCCAACCTTTCTCTCAGGGCTCACTCAMAACACCTCTGATATTCATGATGAGTACAGTGCCATGAAGCTGCTGTGCATCCTTATACAATCCCTATTTAGGATGCAATAGCCATGAGAATGGGTGTTCCTTATACAGATCCACATACATGATTTAAAAAATCCCAGAAAATAAGGATTGGGCTGTAAGAGTACTATGAGGCATCTTTAAAACATCACTAAGAAAAAATGAGTACACAATTGAGCTGCAGGCAACCTTGCTAATCTTAAATACTGGCATGTTTTCATATGTTCTTTTAGCAAACACATAAAAGCACAACAAAGAGCATCCATGTCAAATTACCTCCCTGCCATTACAAACCATATAGGAAAGAAAAACAGAGGATTAAACTTAAAGACACTTGTAAGGCTGAGATAATGGGCTAGGATCAAACTGTGTTAAGGTAAAAAACCCCAGCCAAAGCAGGAAAAAGCAAGCAGGGAAGCTTCTGACTATGTGCAGCAGCAGGGAAGTCTCGCTAAGGAGGATGGAGTACCCCAATGGCATCAGGAGGAGACAGTAAAAGCAGCACCCAGATAAGGCTTATGGCAATCAGCTTTACAGCTATTGCATTTCACTCCACATCTGAGGCTCAAGTCTYATTTCACTGATCACAAACTCTCCTTACAGACTTTCACAACCCAAAACAGCACAGCAACCGGTGAGAAAGGAGGCCAAAGCAAAAGGACTTTTTGTTTGTCTCATATGTTCCCTTCATTGTTAATTACTGGAAAACCATTGCCAAGCAAATCTYTCTGCAAGATTTGCAGATACAAAGTGAAGCTCCATCAAAAACAAACTCCACTGGAAAACCAGCCTGTCACACTGCCACTCCATGGCAATTAATTCACTAAGGAATGTGGCTTTTATTCAGTATTTTGCTTCTTTACTTCTCTCAAAATGACTGAAAATCTAATATTTAACCTGAAAAAAACACTAAATGCATGTTTTTCTTTGCTTTTAGATATTTATTTAAGGTAATGCACGTTGGCAATTCAAACCAGAACTGTGCAAATTCATCAATTTTCCTGACTAAGCAACAACAAAGGCTTATCCAAAAAATCAGCTTACAGTAGGCTTAATACAACTTGCAACCCATTCATTTTGGACAGAATGGGACAGATTTCCTTAGTTTTTGTTTTCTTTTTTCAAATAAATTTTAAGGGAATTAGAACTTCTGTTTTCCAGCTGCTTTATACAGATGGCTGGGAAGCAGTGTGCTCAAATTAACAGACTAAACCAGAATAACAATGGTCCAGAGAAAACATCACCACGACTCAGAGGAATTTGGGGAAAAAAAAGTGGATTTCCAGTCCCAAGCTGTTTTCAGAACCTGTGTTAGTCTGATGCTGATGTTGTTATTCAAGTGGATTYGCTACTTGTGAATTTTAGATTGCATTTATTAAGATATGTTCTCCCCTAGTGTTGGCATGAATAAATCCTGTTCCTAAGGAAGCTTCCAAGTATGCTTAAGTGTTCCCATAACACTGACAAAACACTAAATCATAATTCTGCTTTCCAAGGATCGTTCTGGGACAAATCTCCAGTGGTATTTCCAGACAAAAGCACAAACTCTGGTACCAGGGGAAACAAAGCAGTGACGTGAGAGAGTTGCAAAAACATCTCTGCCTACTCATGAATCATAAGAAGGTAAATGAGCCTAAAAATCCTGCCCCTGTTTCCAACCACACCTATTCCAGGGACAGACCACACAATGAACACCAGACAGGATCATATTTCTAGTTCCATGAACTGGTGCCAGGTTTTGCAGAATACCTTGTTACCTATAGTTTCAAACAAACTAGAAAACAACCTTATTTCTAGGGGAAAAATGTAACTGAGAACTGATCCTTYTACCTGACATAAAGAAATTATTATATTATTATTATAGAACAGTTTTGAAATGAATGAAATTTGGTAATTTTAAATACTGTTTTATATGAGTAGCAACAAATAACAGCACATCCACTCGTCATTTTTGCCAGCTGTGATATCAACAACTGTTGAACWCGTTTATGCTGACCTTGTCTTAAGACTCTTAGTGAACAAGTCATAATCAGACTTGATACTTCCTCCTTGAGCCCCTCCAACYAACAATGGGTATTTGCTTTCTGACAACTGTTTCCTAAGTTGGTCTCATTAGTGCTGAAATAAGGTGAAATGTCTTCAAGTTTGCTAGAACCTAAAGCATAACTGGCATTAATTTGGATTATACTACCAGAAAAAAAAGTAAAAAAAAAAGTAGCAGCTGCTGCTGAAGAACAGGCATTTTGGATTTTCTAGTTGGACTTTCCAGCCTACTATTTGGAATGTATTATGGATCTGACTTTGCCATAGAAAACTGTTCTAGTAAGCCATCTGTCAGACACTAATTSCTCTGCTGGATAAGCACTTTGATTATAGTACATGTAGGATTAAAGTTTGATTATTTAGGAAAGAAAGGACAGACATAACAAATATATGTATATAAAGTGCATACTTAAATAATAGAGAGATAAAAGTATCTGTAGTAAAAATGGTATTAAGTATAAAATGCAATGAACTATTTTAAAAATGCATATTCACAGATGTGATGTGAATTCCACTACCATATTTCCACAWATCCCACATGGTAATTACACAAATGTACCCACAGAGACAATAAATGGTTACACCAACAAGGCCAAACTAAGAGTAACAAAATTTTTGGCATCATATAATTAGATAGGTTAAAACTTAGCTATCAGGACTATGTTAAATCACAAAGTCACATCTGTGTCTATTTTAAAAACAGGAAATTTTAAKGAAAACTTACAGACAAAGGTCTCCACATGTGTGCACAAGTCCCCACACTTTGGGCAGCGCAGCTGGTTCCCTCCTTTCCCAGAGCTTCCAGAGCTTGACTTTTTACTGCCACCCTCAGCAACAGATTTCTAGAAGAGATTTCCACACAATTAACCCCAAACAATGGAGCCGGTACAGCAGGCACTTATGTGTGCTTATGGAATCAATTATTTTGAATKTTGCAATAGCTGAATGACAAAGTAACTATTGTCAGGATTTTTTAAAGGCTTGAGAACTTAGAAAAATGTGACATAAACACTTGCAAGTGTACACCCATCTGCATTTCTCAGGTCTSCCAGTCATGGATGCCCATGGTATCTCCTACCTACATTACAACTGCTTGGCTGGCACTAGAACAATAACAAGCTGTGTCAACAATGTTTTCATCATGTATTTTAATGTTTTAATGCCAGAGAAGAAAACAAATCATATTTAGAGAGTATGTTATTATCTCTGCTGCGTGGATTCTGAGGGTTTCTGAAGCCACAGCTCCTCTCACTTCCTTGACAGGTGTAACAGACAATCTGTCATAAAACATGCATGTCAAAGTGCTTGGAAATGCTTTTCATCTGTTATCAGTTCTACGCCTTCATATTTTGATTAATAAAAGTAATTATATTTTAGGAAACAGCAAAAATCTCTCTTCCCTTTTTCAAGGCAGTTCTCCATTTTTTTAAACCATTCTTGCCTACTGATTTCTCCTCGCCKTTTTCAAGCAAAAAAACCCAAAACACTATAGAATTTTTTTCATCTTCTTTATTTATTTTTTTTTAAAGTTTAATTGCACCTTCAAAATGCACCTGTGTCATCTGGACAGTTCCTCAGGTTGACAACACACCATGCTAATGCAAAGTTATTGCCTGTGAACTCTCAAAATGTTATTTGCTGACTAAAGAGCAGTTTTATTCTCAGGTAATCATTTATCTGAAGAAGCTGTTTATTAACTATAATTATAGAGAATGACTAGGATGAAAATAGACTACAACTAACAAGAGGTGAGCTCAYGTCCTCACAGACTTGCTTTACTTAAGACAAATTCTAAACCCAGAAACATTTTAAAATGTACTCACTTAAAAAAATTCTATTTGGGAGCAGCAGGCTTTGGAAGGAGAATAGCTCTAATTACTACTCTTTCATGAGATCCTGAAACCTGTTCCTCATTTATGACATCCAATTAAGTTTTCAACTTTTCACTGGGCAAAAACAGTTACAAAACTGGAAAAAGCATTGTGGGATGTTTATAAGGTTTGTCTGCTAACAAATTCACGATACAATTCATTTTTTCTTCACTGCCAGTTGCAGCAATTTGAAGGATTARAAGTGTCAAGAATTGGACAAAATTTCAAGACTAATCTAAGCAAAAAATTTTGAAAATTTAAGGTATATTTTACATAAACTACTGAAACCCCCAATTTGTGGAGATTACCTTGCTTCCATCTCCAGAACCATCCTTGCTTGCACCATCCTTTGAAGCAAAATATGCTGGTGTTTCTGAAAAGTTTCTAAGAGGAATTCGTTTTAGGGAACAAGTTTCAAAAGTCCCAAGTTTTCCTAAAACAGGGATGCGTGTACGACCACAAGTAATACCTAAAAATAAAAAGAGAAAAAAAAATAAGTTAAATACAAAAAATACTCCCCTTTTAATTTCATTGCCACCAATCTCAGAACTGATTTACTTTAAATGGAGCTCAAAGGTTTTGGCAACAGAATTCAGCTCTGAMCATTCACATTTCAATCATCCAGAGTAAAGACCTTCCCCACCTTAATGTTCATTAAAAGCTGCCTGGGYTGTCCAAAAATGACCCCAAAGTAATTCCAGGTCCTCTGACATCAGAGAATTGAGAGTCCTGTTGTGGCATGAAATGGGGAACASCTCAGTTGGGAAACCAATCCTCAGAATGATAAACACAATCAGCTTACAGCTCTTCTTGTGAACAAATTCAACCTCCCAAGCAAGAGACCTTTCAAGAGTGTCTTTATYATGCAAAAATCAGGTGTTTCAGAGATTTGGCTTTCACTTGAGAGCTCCACTAAAAATTAGTTTGCAGGAATTTGAAGCACCTCTTGGCAACAGAAACTGTTCTGAGGAAAACTGAGMAGCCGTGTCCTATTTGGCACTGACCACAGGGCCACACAGGCAAACTCAGCATAATCTTAACTTTGCTGAAATACCTTATTGCCAAAATGGAAAAAAACCTCCCTGAGAAACTCAACAGCCTTTTCTTCCTCTTGCAACACGGGCAGGATTGCATTTCATGGTGGGTATGACGTGAGCCAGCATATGTTGTGCTTGTGATTTCAACATCGACAACAGCCTGCAATCCGTATCTCATCTCTCGCATTTAAAGTGGCAAATTTCTCACTTGCTCTCTGGTTTTGAGAAAGAGTCTGTGCCTCACTGAGAGCAGAGCTATAKATCAACAATGGCAAYTGCAAACTTGCTGATAATACATRGTTTTATTGTTACAGGGAAGAGAAAATCTTATTGAAAAATCAAMAATCTTCTAAAAGTCAAGAAAAAGTAAAAATGGCAAGAGGAGTACAGTTCATTTGCTCTGGAAGGGGAAACAGCAACAAYCAAGAGCTGGAAACTCAGTTTAAAYAGAACACTCAGAAAATTCACCTTGTTACTGTAACAAGGAGAAAAGTAAAGAAGAGGAACCCAAATTGTCCAGGAAAACTCTTACAGGCCTCTGCAAAGTCACAACAAAGATGACCATGCCAAATGAGATTTGAAGGTGGTTTATTAACTTACATGCTGCTTAAGATTCCTGAGGATGATTTGTAGCTATTTTTAACATTACTAAAAAYTAATCTTTTAAAAATCTCTAACAGCTTCTGTCTGTAAACGTGAGGGAGGAATAACAATCAATGAGTCGTCCCATTTTAAATTCCTCTGCTGAGTGCCACTGCAACACATTTCAGATTACAGAGGAAAAACTATGAAAACACCACAGGAAACTTGAAAATATTGGCTTGCTCTCAGAAGCAGTTGTGTCTTTTAACTGAATCTGCAGAGAACTCTGATGASTCGGTGTGCCAAGTGCACTTGTCAGTAAAGAAGAAGCTTTGCTGAGTGTTTACAATGCAATAGCTGTTCTGAGCAGTTCCCTGKCTTGGAGGCTCATTCCTCATAGATGGTTCCTTTACTGAGATTCGGTTTGGAAACTGAGAAAAGACCCCTTRAAATTAAACAAGAACCACTTCACCTCTCCTTGAGTAAAACCTGAAGTCACACAACTTCACTTGCAACACAGGGAGAATTGGCCTGTAGGGAAAGGCTGAAGCACTAACACAAAAGCTCAAACATTTCAGAGTCCTCATTTTAATTCAGAGTGCTCTTGTGAGACAGAAAATGCACTGAGAACTGTATGGGATGAACTATGAAACCTTACACAGCTCTGAGTACTGAGCTGTGACGACTAAACCAGAAAAAAAAATATTCCAGCTACATCAGCTTGTGGCTAAGCATGAAAAGCTTAATGTGCTTATTGTGAGGTCTGAGTGGTGTATTTTTTGACAAAATATCATTGTATAATCACACAATGGAGCATATAGAAAGTTATCACCACGACTTCCCTCAGTCAATAAGCCCAGAGGCAGATTTTGAGTAGAAATGACCATTGCAGCCAATAGCTGGCAGCTGCCACTGAATGACCCAGATACTGATAAATGTTCCAATATGCAACAGCTGGCAGGATTTGCTCACACACACCTTGGCAGCGGCAGCTCAGGTGTTGTTTTKTTTTTTGAGCACTAAAGTCAAAGGACGTGTCCCTAATGCTGCTGGCAGCAATGGAACCAAGCCAGGGTGTTCGGATTTGTGCATTAAGAAACGATGGGAAGCTCCTTAACACACTATTAACCTTTAATTGATACTTGATAAAATAAATACTGACTTTTGGGCCAAGCCTGGAGGATCTTGGAGGGATCTTTCTCAGGAAAGCCTGACAAACTGTAACTGTCCCACATAACACTCGACTGAACACACTGATCTGTGCACTCTGAACTCTCCCAAGTTTGCACCAACCAGCAACAGCAAATAAAGCACTTGGCAGAAGWCATRATTTAATATAAAGATACAAAAAYATYTATTTCTAAGCAACTTCTGTTRAAAACTAATGAATGATTGTAATACTCTATCTGCATTTTAGTCTCATTCGCTCTTTCACATAATCCTTTTAAACCTTAGTTCTGACCAAAACCCCATARATTTTAAACAACATAATTCTGAAACTAACTCAGAATGGCACTTGCTTTAAAGTTTATTGTATTGGGGGGGTTGCATAAGGCCGGACAGGCTGGACTTGACAGTACATGYTTGAACATTTCAGCACAGGTGATATCTAAGATGTGAATGCAAAGTCACCTAACAAGGAGTTAACTCASCTCTCAAAGGCAGGAAATGAGCTCTGACTCACCAGGCTATTGCTGAAGGYACAGTAATTGAAAATATTGTCGCCAGTGTGGCCACAGGGATTTTCGGCACAATTTGATGATGGTTTCCTTTCACCCAAAGCAGCCCAGCACCCCCAAGAATACCATGAGAAGGACGAAGACATAAAAAAAGTAACAGCCTCCCACCACTTCAACTTTTAGCAAGTGGTTTGCACACTCTTGTGCCTCTACCAAGTTGGAAATAATTGATTTTGCTAACTGAGCCCATCTTTATAAGAAATATTTCAAGTTTAGGCTACAACAAAGGYAGGCTTTTAACCAATTAAGGAAAGTAAGCCATTTCTAAACCAATTAAACACATTTACTCGCACTGCAGAGTAAGACACACTRGCCGACAGCTGCTGAGCATCACTTCCGTTGAAATAAACTCTATTTTCGAATTACATTTCCCCACAGGGAGGACAAATACTCCGACATTTCACAGCACCTAGCGCTGCCCTTACTGGCGACATTCGCACGGCGCGGGTGACACCAGCAAACGGTTAAAAGCAGAAAAAAGGGGCAAGGCCGCCATGTCCCGCCGCTGTCACAGCGCGATAAGGGCAGCGSCGGGGCCGGGGCTCCCTCAGGGCAGCGGCGGGGCCGGGGCTCCCTCAGGGCCGCAGGGCCCGACCCCACGGGGCCCGGGAAGGAAGAGCCGGCGGCCGGAGCGCGGTTACCTCTGCGGGCGGAGGGCAGCGTGGAGCCGAAGAGGCGGGCGGCGGCGGCGCAGCTGTGGCAGGCGGACATGGTGCAGCGGCCGCGGGCCCGGCAGCTCCCCCCGCACCGAGCAGGCCTCGCCGGGGCGCTCCGCTCCCGCCCCGCCCCGGTAACGCCCCCGTGACGCACGGCGCATGACCGCGGGACTGCAGCTCCCAGCGGGCACCGCGCCACGCAGAGCCCTGCGTGAACCCGCCCGCCGCGTGGGGCATCATGGGAAGTGTAGTCCGAGTGGTGAATACTTGCGCATGTGCCGCGTGGCATTGTGGGAAATGTAGTCTGCGACCAGACTGCCTTGGTCTGCCCTGGGCGCACTGTCCGGGTGTGTGTATTCCCGGGGACTCCGCCCTTCAGTTCTTTAATTCCTCCTTCTGAATACCACATGAAAGGAATATTTCCCTTTGATCACAGAATTTTTTTTTTTTTTTTAAAAAGTCTTTCGTGAAAACCTGAGACGGGAGCAGAAAAACTTCGGGCAAACTGAAACGATTTTGGGAGCGAATAGAAAATGATGCCCCGTGTCGTGGGACCATCTTCAAACAGGGAATAGCATTTTATAAATATATATTATCTAACGAAGTGTGTCCTTTAGGCACATGCCTCATGGAGAACGCATCTAAAGCTGGCAGGTTACCATAGGTCTGTTTCTTTCAGCTCACCTTCAACTCCTTTATCACACMCCGATTAAACGGAGCTAATTGACCCTACCTGTTTATTAGAGGAATGAGTCAGTATCACCTGTCGCT
>NW_026623476.1:29543-98393 GCF_030028575.1 Malurus melanocephalus
GCACCGCTCATTTCCGCCTCGGTAGCGATGGCGCCTGCACCGCTCATTTCCGCCTCGGTAGCGATGGCGGCAGAGCCGTTTCCCCCCACGCCCCGCGCCGGGGTCACGTGGGCGGCGCGGGCGCAGCACCCGGAAGTGGCGGCCGGCGGGTGCCCCGGCGCGGGGCGGGAGGAGGCGGCGGCGGTCCCGGTGTCCCGGTGTCCCGCTGCTCCCGGTGCTGCCGGTGCTCCCGGTGCTCCCGGTGCTCCTGCTCCTGCTCCTGCTCCTGCTCCTGCTCCTCCGGCTCCTCGCGGTGCCGCTCCTCGTGCCCGGGCCCTGCCGCCGGTGAGCGCCCAGCAGCGATCGGGAAGGCGGGGTGGTCGCTGTGGAGAGGGGCTGCCCGTGCTCTCAGGCCCGCGGGCAGGGGAGGGGAGGGGGCTCTGAGGGGCCGGGCGGGCGCTGAGGCGAGCGGCTGCTCTCTGATCCTGCAGAGGAGCAGTGTCAGCGCTGCAAGGGCTGCACGAGGGGGCTGTGCGAGAGCGGGGTTATCGTTTGGGCTCTGCGACCCCTGRACGAGGGAAGGGAGGGGTTGGGACCGGGCCCCGCAGGGAGCCCAAACCCCGCCCTGGGGCTCAGATTACCGGGGGTCTCTCTGGGGAAGGGGCTGCCTCAGCCTGGGCTGCAGAGGGAAAAGCCTCAGCTGAGGGTTCCGAGTGCGCTTTGTCCCCTCCTCCCTGCAGAGCTGTGGTTAGGAGGGGGATGGAGCAGGGGCTGGGGGTGCTGAGCAGCCTGGGGCTGCTGCCATGTCCCATTATCCATAAATCCTCTTTCTCATTGTCCTTCTAAGTCAATAATGAATGGAATATGAAATTAGTAYAGTGGAATAACTCGCAAGGAGACCATTACCAAGTGCTCTGAGCACATCCATAGGTGATTCTTCCTCAGAGGAATTGTTTTTAAGAGGACAGAGTTCTTCCGATTGTTTGGTTTTRCTGAAAATGAAGCAGAGCTCTTTAGAGGCTGGTCATGACCAGTAGCAGACTCTTTGTGGACTGGGTTATGTTCTATGTCTGAGTCTCTGTTTTCAGTTCATGGTTCAGCTTCTCTGTGGCTGAAAAGGACATGTAGTAGTTGTTGACATGAGTGTGTACAAATTTAATCCTGCATTTCTGTGCAAAGGAGAAAAAAAACAAAAAAACCAAAACATTTCACTATCAGGACATTCTCAAATCCAAGAGAAGTTTCTTCGTGCCTGGAAAGAAAGGCAGCCCTTAGGAGTGGTGATCATCACAGATGCTCCTTCAGAAGAAAGCCAGTGGAAATCAGCCCAGGTGTGGTGGCCAGTGGCTCACTTCCATGAGGGATAACAGCTGAACTGGGAAGCTCCAAATTCAGCTTTCAGATCGACTCTAAACTCCCTGTGGTGCCAGGTGAGGTRCAGGGACAGGTTAAAGCTCACCTGTGTGGTGCCCTTTCCTTAGCTGGACACAGCTCTGTGCTCCCAACAATTACCTGAAGGATGTTGGAAGACTGAGGTGGCAGAAGCAGCGAGGTGATCACAGCAGAGAGAGGTTGCCAGAGTGAGCTGCAGAAATCTCCCTCTCTGGCACTGCTGTGTCCGTGTGGGGCCCTGATTGTGACTTGTGCTGCTTGGCCCTGCCCAAGTAACAGTCCAAGAGAATGTATGGTTTAAGGCATTGCCTGTGATTTGTCTGCCAGAGCTTTGTCACACTGTCATTTGCTGAAGAGCTTTTAGAAAGTCATTGATGAGTGCTTATGGAAAGGAATTGGTCTCGACTACAGTTCCCTCTTTCCAGTGACTGTTGTCCCCTAGTTCAGGAAGGCATCCTTGTGCCTGCTCTGCAGGTTGTTGGAATAGATATTTTTACCTTTGCTGTAATTTTACCTGCCTCCTGACTATGATATGGAGGAGAATAAATTTGAAACAATAGACACACAGCTGAGCATCCCAGCTCAAACCTTGAGATGTGGGAGGTGTAGCACGTGCTCTCTGGAAGATGTGTGTTTGTCATGCAATTTAGAAAGCACTTCCCCTTTTAAAATTCCTATTTTCTGCACTTGGAAGATGACAAATGAAGACTGAAAGATGAGGAAATTGTAACAAACTGTTAATCCAGCTGAAACCCTATAAACTGGTTAAKCTGCTCACCGGCAGCTCTCCTGCAGGGACAAATGAATTGGAGTGACTCACAGAACACAACAAGCTCTTACTTTATGAAGAATTAAGAAACAAAACCTATTGATTTAAACTTGGCAACTGTTAAGTAGCAAGAGCAAAAGTTTCTTTGTTTTTCTRTGCTTGGTCCTGTGTGTGAATGCATGAAAATAATCTCCTGAGGCAGTTGGCTTTCAGGGTGAAGTRGTTGAGTCTGCAAACTTCAGAAGTGTTGGATGCCATTTGTTGTATAAATGGAAGCTAATGGTGTCTTGCTGCTTTTGAAAAAAAAAAAGAGTTTAATCTTGGAGTTACTTCAGTGTTTATTACTAATTAATGGAGTATTATAAGATGCTCATTATGTATGCTTGGACATTCTGGCTGGGGAGGGAATTAGTGGCATTCCACTGTGTGGACCCAGTTCTGAATCAATTTGTCCTGTATTAATTGGTGTGCTTCAAGGATTGCTTCGTTGGTAACTCCTCACAAGARTCTGCTTCTGTGTGGGTAGAATTAMAATTTCAAGGATTTTCTGTAAATTAAGCCTCAAATCAGTTGATGCCCCTGATGTGCTTTGGGACTCKTTTGGGTCAGTTTTATTCAGATGGAAAAACGTGACCTGAGTRCTGAGTAGGTTCATGAAATAATGTCTGTGATGTGAACTCCTGAGAGAATTGTATGAATATCTATTAGCTGTACACTTGGAGTGCCTTAYCAATTTAAACCAAGAACATGCTTTAGGTTTTTAAGCCACTTACAGCCTGCAGCACAACTGCCTTTCCCTGCAGCTGTCACACGGGAATGCTGCTACACAAGCATCAYCATTTCATCATTAGGTTGGTGCAGTAAGGCAGTCAGGTGACTGCCTCTTGGGAGAATAATTGCATGGTTTGATGAAAACTGAGCAAAAGTGAACTGGTGTGACTCAGAGGCAGTGCCATCAATGATAAGAGCAAATCACCCTGCACTTCTTTATTTACATGGCACAATTTTTGAGAGCTGCCCATGGTGAAACTGTGGCATTGATTTCTCATTCGCTCTGTTTTTCAGGCTGACCCAAACTGAATTTTTACTAAACAYCATGGGAGAGATTAAAGTCTCTCCTGACTATAACTGGTTCAGAAGCACAGTTCCTCTTAAAAAGGTAAGCACATCTTGTGGGTGAAATATCTCCTTTTGTTTCTTAGGGGGAGAGACTGAGTTCATGCAGAGCAGTTGTGGCGGTGCTGCTGACCTGGTTTATCTCCTGAGCTGTTGTGTGTCATGTGAGTGCATGAAAGCACCCCTTCATTTTCACATGCTTCTTGTTGGTCCCTTCTGCCTGTGGTGGGGAGCAGAGAATGGCAGTGGTGCCTGCCATCCTGTGCCAGCCATGCCTGAGGAGGGGCTCCAGGGGAATGGGGTGTGCTGCCCATCACTGTGTGGCCCTTCTGCCTGTGGTGGGGAGCAGAGAAYTGCAGTGGTAGCTGCCACYCTGGTGCCAGCCATGCCTGAGGAGGGGCTCCAGGGGAATGGGGTGTGCTGCCCATCACTGTGTGGCCCTTCTGCCTGTGCTGGGGAGCAGGGAATTGCAGTGGTGGCTGCCACCCTGGTGCCAGCCRTGCCTGAGGAGGGGCTCCAGGGGAATGGGGTGTGCTGCCCATCACTGTGGGGCCTCTCAGAGCTGCTGTGGCACTGCACTGAGCTGCCAGAGCCACCTCCACTCCTCGTGGGTGCTGTCCTCAGGACAAAGCAATGTCTGAGGGCAACTTGCCAGCAGTCAGGCTGCACACAGCATCCTGAGGGTGGGAATATCCTTACACTGGAAAAACTCAGATGGTTTCTTCAGCTTTATCTCACTGCCCAACCACTTTCTCTTCTKGCTTGGATTTCCCCACTTGCTTTCAGTGAGTCACAGGAGAATGTTTGAGGTGTGCAGGGCTCCAGTTTCTGCTGTCTAGCTGCTGAGTGGCAGAGGGCACAGTGGTAATGTGTAACTCCTGAGCCAGGAAAGCACTCCTGTGCACCTTGTGCAGGTCAGGCTTGCTTAGGCTGTGCTTACAGAGTGACCTGCAGCAGCCCAGACTCCTGCCAGACAGAAGGACAGCCCTGCCTCTACACCTGTAGGATTCTCGTTAATATTTTGGTAGTTTGTGTTTCCTGTAAATAAGAAAGGTGTGTTGCTTGACTCCATGTGCTCTGTGGAGGCTCTGGCTGTCCATCTGCTGGGGCTCTTGATGCCACAGTGCTGCCTTCAGGCAGTGCCTCCCTGGGTCACTAAAGCCAGGGGACATTATTTCAGCAGAAGGACATGTGGGTGCTCTGAGGCTCTGCTTTGTGGGATGCARGGTGGAGAATGGGAGGAGCTGGAGGTTGTGGTTCTGAGGGAACATGGTGCTGCTGCTGCAGGTTGGTGTCACTGCCACTGCCTTCAGCTGCTGCCAGTGCTCAGCATTTCATAACAGGGGATGTGTGGAAAGTGAWGCTGATGGTGACCTGGTGACCTTCAGACCAGGGAATGCCTTACTCTTTTGAGTGCTTCTGTCTGCTCAAAGGCTAATGATGCCACAGTGGTGAATGTGGGCCATGAAGAAGATAGAAATAAACAAACTTGTCCCAGTTATTGGAGAGGGAATTTTTTAAAGCCCAATTTGAAGATATAATTAATCTCTGAAGCCATCTTTGGGAATACATTTGCTTGCATTATCCCTCTAAAAGTGCAGTACAGAGGAAGGAATGAGCAGCCTTGGTTACTGCTGTCAGATTGACTTGGGGAAGCAGAGCCAGAGCAGTTTGTTTGGGAATGGGCTGAGATGTTTCTTCTGACAGGCACAGGAAATGCACAGCTCCTTCCTGCCCTTGGCAGATACAGGAAGTACAGCACAGAAAATAACATTTTAATCAAGTTTCCTGCCTTGTCTGTGTGCTTCCATATGTGTCTGTGTATGTGTATAAACCATTTGCTATCTTATCTGAGTCCTTGCTRAAAGTTTTCAGCAAGGGACACGCTGGCCTTGCTAAAAAGTTCTGCTCTTTGTTTTGAGGCAGTGCAGATTTTACCCTCTGTGTGAACTTTAGGTGATCTTGATTGATGGACCAGGACAAGTAAAAGGTTGGTAACCTCCCAAACCAACAATTAACCTACACAGCTCAGGAGCTGGAGCTAAACTGTCCAGCATGTGGCTGCAAATCAACAGWACAAGTGCTTCAACCACTGATTCATTGTCTGGGCTCAAGGAAGGAAACCTTATCTCTCAGCCTCAGCTCTTTTGGCATGAACTAACTTTGGTGCTGTTATTTCAAAGAGTATGATTTGCCTTTGAAAATACTCCTAAAGGTAAACTTGGTTGTAGCCACCCTGAATGGATCCAGTATTGCTGATGGAATGACAGCTGAGAGCAGCAAGGCCTGGAGCCCAGGATYGTGTGCAAGGGGTTGTTGTGGTGGGGATTGGGAAAGCTTTTGTGCAAGGTTTATGTTTAAATGGTTSCAGTGGTCTGGAAGCTCTGGTATGCAATCTCTATTTTTTATAGAGACTTTAGAAAACAACATATTCATGTGATTCCTCACATGCTCCCAGAGCCTGAAATACTGGCTTTATTAGGAGCAGATTTGTTAGTCAAGCAAATCTGATTTGTGATACAGTGTTCTCTGATTGCTGAGAAGCTTAACTGCTGGGTTGGAAAAGCAAATTGTGCTTGTATATTACTGTKCAAAAAGCTATAAAATCTTGATASAGGGGAGGTGAATTCTGGCTGCTTGACTCAGGCTTTCCCCAGAGATTTGTGTTTGTTGATCTGGTACATGATGCAGCTTCTGCTGGGTTGTGGAGTTGAAAGAACATCTGGAATATAGAAAGCAGTTTGCTGGTAGAACAGGCTCTGTCAAAACAAGTCAGGCTTTAGTGCTGCTAAAAAAGAAGACCCAATTCTTACCCTTTTGAAGACACTAATTTTGCTAGGACTTGTAGTACCATATGAGGATATCCTCAMAAAGGATAGCACCTCGTGTGTGGATAATCTCCTGCCACCAGCCATGTGTCCTGGGCAATCCAGATGCTCCTGAGATGCTGCCAGATGATGGAAGCRTTTTTTCCTCCAGGTCAGACTTGCAGTGCAGCCCTGGGAGTTGTGTGTGTGTGTTGCTGGCAGGCAGCTGTAAAYGTTTCAGATCAATAATTTGTGGTGATTGCTGCTTAATTCCCCCGCCCTGCATGGATCCAGAGCTCTAACATCTTCTGTCTGTAGACACCAATGTCACTGGTTGTTTAAAAAGCTGTCCCTGGGGCAGTGCTGGCTCTTGCAGCCTCCAGCAGCTGCTCTTGGTACCCTGAACTGAGCTCCTGGGTCTCCCCTGAGCCTGGCTGCTTTCCTGAGCTGCACTTTATTCTACAGCTCATGTCACAATGCACAAAATACTGTGAGATGGTCCATAGTCACAGCTCTGCTCCAGCTGTGTCCACATTGTCATTCCAGTTACAAAACAGCCTGAAGAAGAGTAAAAGAAKGTCTTGAGTATTATAACATTTACTAGATGCTGGAAATTTCTAGAAGCAATCCTGGAAGCTGGCCGAAGAACCTCACTTGTCTTGTGTTTCTTCTCCCCTCTGTGCCTCTCCTCCCAGATAATAGTGGATGATGACGACAGTAAAGTCTGGTCATTGTACGATGCAGGACCAAGGAGCATTCGCTGCCCACTCATATTTCTSCCTCCTGTGAGTGGAACTGCAGATGTGTTTTTCCAGCAAATTTTGGCACTGACTGGATGGGGCTACAGAGTTATTGCTGTGAGTATTCTCAGTCCTGTGTCAGAGGTGGTGTWCTTGGGCTTGTTGCTTTGATCAGAGGTTGAATAATGAAATTCTTAGTTTGGACTTAGGAAATCCACAAAAAAACTGGTGTTAAGTTGCAYTGCAGAGTAGTTAGTGTGTGGATCCAGACTGGAATGTGCTGCATGTCCACAGCAGCATTTACCCAAAACCTTGTCCATACACACTGCTGACTTCTCAGCCTACCTTGCCCCCTGTGTGTCTTGCACACGAGTCATTTTTGCCTCCAGCTGCATCTCTGTTAGCTGAGGCAAACACGTGAGTTAGTTCAGGGTTTCCATGTTTTCCTTAGGAATGGTGGATAACATGGTTCTTAGCCTGTAGAACAGCTACAGATGCTATTCACTTTTTAAATCCTACCATCCAGCTCTTCTGGGGCTTCTCAGCTCCTGAGCCAAACTGAACTGGTTGATTTGTACRATATATTAAACAGTCTGGCTTTATGACTACCACTGTCTCTTGCAGCAGTTAATGATTTCTGTATCTGTTACATGCTAAAAAATTGCTGAAAAACCATTSCAGCCTCCCCTGTAGTGATCACAGAGTGAGGCAATGCTGCAGTTTCCCCAGCAAACCCTGCTCTGTGTTTCTGTGTAATGAGGGGGAGCTGTTTGCACCCTTGGGCTCTGGGGACCTTGAAGAGGAACTTCACAATGCGGGAGGGGCACGTTGCTGCCTTGAAACCTTTAATGTGAGAACTGCTGCAGCTTTGAAGCAGATTGATCTCAGCTAGTTTTTCCTAACTTTGTATTATTTTAGTTGCAGTATCCGGTGTACTGGGATCACCTGGAGTTCTGTGATGGATTCAGGAAACTCTTAGACCACCTTCAGCTGGATAAAGTGAGTGCTAAAAGATGAGGAMGTGGACAAATTGCTGCAAAAAAACCCTGATGTTTGAAAGAGTCATTTAAGAGCCAGTGGGAAAAATAGGACACAAAAATACGGCCTATAAATAAAAGRGGCTGTGTTGCAATTTCACATAGAAACTAGTTTATTTTTGAAGGTGAATGCCCTTGGAAATTGTTGTACTTGGCCTAAATTCAACTGCTATTCCAGGCCTGTTAAATTGTATGGGTTAACTTCAGTTTTTTGTGAGATSCTGTGGAAGTTATCCTTCCTAACTCACATAACACAGAACACCACAGTTGAGTCTCTGGAACTGGAATAGCTACAGAGAACAAAGCGAAATGTTCAGGTTTTTTCTTAAGCTTGATGAACACAAAGAAATGTGCACTGTGAATCTGTGGGAAACATTTCCTTCTGTCACTATTTATCACATATTGCACATAAAACCAGGAGATGAATGGAACAGTGATTCTTTGAAAAAATGGGTTATGAGGACAAGATAAACTAGAATGACCTATTTTTGTAAAGAAACATTGTGCTCAGAGGTCATATTTCACAAGAGTAACATCATCTGTTTGTTTTCTTCTTTTCTCTTGCATTAGGTTCACCTTTTTGGAGCTTCTCTGGGAGGCTTTCTGGCTCAGAAGTTTGCTGAATACACACACAAATCTCCCAGAGTCCAGTCTCTGATCTTGTGTAATGCCTTTAGTGACACTTCTATTTTCAATCAGACGTGGACAGCAAACAGGTAAAGAAGGCTGAGACAAGCATATTCATGGCATTAATTTTTTTGCAATGAAATGTCACACTGATTAGTTGGATATGTGTCTAACCTGATTCCAGCCTGGGGGAGGAAGGTGTGGGATGGAATACTTGTGACTGTGAAAGGCACACCACAAGGAGAATGAAAATGTTAACAATTGAGAGTGTGGAATTAGACAAATTGTTCTGTGATCCTCGGTGGATGTGTGGTCAGATTTAAGAACTCTGCCTGCTGTCTAACAAAACCATTYAGAGCAAGAAGAGTATTGTTCATCATGTTTAAAATATATTCTTGCCATGTAAAACTAAAAGCTGCTGAGAGCATTTCAAACATCAAGCTGCCAGGTTTTCCATCTCTGTGCTTTTGAAGTTTCTTCAAGGATTTAATCTGAAGCTAAAGCACAAAGCCTATGTAAGGAAAGGGAGCATTTATAACACATCGTGACATTTGAGTCCTTGGTGCTTGAAAATACTGTTACATCTTGTTTCTGTTTTAGCTTTTGGTTGATGCCTGCTTTTATGCTGAAAAAAATTGTCCTTGGGAATTTTGCATCTGGTCCTCTAGATCCTGAAATGGCCGATGGGATTGATTTCATGGTGGACAGGGTAGGTAACTGTGATGGCTGTGGTGTCACTGTAGATTTACTGAGTGGGAGGTTGTAGATTTTTCTGCTTTCTTGATTCACTGACCCATGAGGGAGGAGTGAGAAGTGGATCTTTAGCAGATGTTGACTGTCACAGTCCCAGCAGTTGAACTGATGCACTGAGCCTCTCCTTAGTTCTGTTTATTGTGTCAGTCAAGAGAGGGAGTTAAGGAACTGAGGTGGAAAAGGAGAAAGTGCTGGGATAGATCTGTGAGCCATGCTYTGGGAGTGGGAGCTACTAATGGAACATGGTTTAAGCATTTGTGTTATGTATAATACTAAATTGGAATTGTAACCTTCATCCCTTTAAAACTMTCTTCTCTTTGGCTGTATTGTTAATATTGTATTAACTTCCTGCAGTGAAATATGTTGTTAATCAGTGTTTCTCTACTGCAAGCTCGAGAGCCTGGGCCAGAGTGAGCTTGCCTCAAGACTCACTCTCAACTGCCAGAACTCCTATGTAGAACCTCACAAAATCCGAGACATCCCTGTAACTATTATGGATGTAAGTGAATCTCTTTTTTTTTTTATTAAATGCTATCTCCTCCCCTTGGCAGGTGAGCTTTGATATTCTGTTAGCTGTAAGGTTTTGCAGCATGTAAGTTCCTATTTAGAGAAGCCTTCTGCTGCCTGGGCAGCMCTGTGCCTCATCAGTGCCACATTGTGGATCGGATATTCCCCGCAGTAACACAGCCATGTTTTAGTATCACAGYATTGGCTTTCTAGCTGCCCATGCCCAGGTTTGCTTGTTTTCTGTTTCATTAACACCATTCCACAAAGAAGCTGAGGGTCTCTTCYAGGAGCAGCATGCAGCCAGTCTGATGTAACAACACAATCTGAGGTTCAGAACTCACTGCTGGGACTTGTTCCGTAGGTGTTYGACCAAAGCGCTCTTTCGACGGAAGCAAAAGAAGAAATGTATAAACTTTACCCCAATGCTAGAAGAGCTCACCTCAAAACAGGAGGCAACTTCCCCTACCTCTGCAGGAGTGCTGAGGTCAACCTGTACATTCAAGTAAGTCCCTGAATTCARTCCATGAATGTGCCACAACAGCAGAAGGAAACTCCTGAGTATGCTTTTGTTTCTTGGCTTCSCTCAGTCTGTGTGCTCTGTGTGCTCTGGCTCTGAGGCTGCTGATACCAAAGGCAGGGCTGGGAGCAGCTGTGTCCACGCTGGGCAAACTTCRGGGGTTTTCTCTTGCTGAACTCCTGTACTCCACAGCCAAGGCTTCATCCTTACAAAATGTACTCAGAAGTAATGTTTATCTTTTACCAGAACACCTATTTCTGTGTTGTTTCCAATGTCCAACAGATCCATTTGCTGCAGTTCCACGGGACCCGCTATGCAGCCATTGATCCCTCYATGGTCAGTGCAGAAGAGCTGGAAGTCCAAAAGATCAGCCTTCACACCAGCAATGAGCAAGAAGAGCAGTAGGCTGGGGCTTGTCAGTGAAGTGGAGGCATTGGYTTGGTGGTCTTCCTGTGTACAATCAACTGTTCCCACTCTGCCTTTTCCCTTGTGTCAGCCGATGATCACTGTGTGATTCCAACAGGATCAGCAGTCGGTGAACTACCCGTGGACAGCAACCTCCAGCAGTTAATGGGATAGATCTSTTTAATTTTTAGTCTTTGGATTCAAGAAAGCATCTTTGAAGACTACACTTTTAAAAATAAAGACATTTTTTCTACCAAAGTCTTCACTATATCATGTTCTTAAGCAGAATGGTATTTCTTTTTATATTTTTCACTCGGCTGTATATATTATCACATGCAGATTGTGTACTTATAAGCTGACATATATTTTTGTTGAATATTTGATTTAAAAGGTGTTTAAGTGTCAATGTTGCCATCACTTACTTGCTTCGTACGTTGTGTTGTAAGTTAGTTTGTTTCTACTTGAAATAAAGCATTTGAATTTTTAACTTTCTTGCTGCTTAAAAATGGTTTTCAATAAAACTTCACTTTCAGCAAGTGTCTCTTGTTTTGACTCCAAGAGAACAGCAGCTGAGCTCACTGCAATCCTGGTTTGCCTCTACAGATACCTCTGGAAATGAAGAAAACCACCACCTTCTCCTTGAATTCCCCTCAAACTTTTTAACTTTAACAGTGTACTGGTTTAGAGCTAAGAATGCTGTMGTGTTTTTTCAATAAAGATGACAAGATATAACTTGCAACTTTAAAGGGTAAAATCTAGATTTATTGAAATACAAACATMATTTTCCCCTTGAGCTGCTGTAAAAAATAAATATGAAGGATTACAGGTCAAATTGGGATGTAAAGAAATGATGTCTTTGTCAGAGGCTTTGTAGATAACTAATCTCTTGAAAAGATGGTTTGAAAAGGTTAGWCACCTATTTGATTTATAAACAGTATATGTTAATGTTACATTTATAAATGGTATATGTTCACGTCTCAAACTTTTTGCAACAAGTCAGAGCATTAAAGATCACAGCCTCTTAAGGTTCCAAAAGGACCAAATAGTTGCTTTGATTTTGCTTAAGGTCTCCTCTTATGGTGGGAATTTATGGGCACACCTAAGACATAAGTGACAGACACCCCCCCACAAATAAGGTAAGTAAAGAACATTCCTGAAAACAAAGGCTTTGCCCTCAATAACTTACAAACTTGACAAATAAAGATTTATATACAAAAATGTACTGTAGACAAGTTACAGTAAAACTAAGATTTCCTGATGCAGTATGACAAGTGAGGGTCACTCACCAAATTCTCATTACAGTACCCAGACCATATGAAATYGCTGATAAAAATCTCTTCTGTGTAGAAGTATTTGTGACCATGAGTATTTGTTTTACCGTTGTCATCCCCTGCAGGATGCAGCTGTTTGTGACAGAAGCCCTTAGGTTGCATCTGCCTTCTCTCAGCAGGAGTGTTTCTCTTGTAGCTCCGAGTCCAGCTGAGGATGTGCCTGGTGTCACATTGCTGWGCACTTCCGTGGAGATGTGGGGTCTGCGTTGGCTTTTTTCCGGATGCTTTCTGTAAAAGAATCATCTGCTGCATAGACATACAAAGCCATGGCAGGATCTGTTCATTTGTCAAACTTYAGAGAAAGACATTACATGTAATGGAAGCAAGGGGGCAGAGCAGGTGCTTTCAGCTTGCACAAAGTGGCTTCACTGAAGTTTTCCTCTGTGTTATGTTGTCTAACCACAGCATTTGGGTCAATTGATTCAAATAATGTTCAGTGTGCATTATTTGAAGGAAGACAAAAGCATTACCTGCTAAATCTCTTCTCCCGATGYCCACCAGGCCTTCATACAGTCCCTTGATTGGATTTTCTCCTGCAGTGATCACACCATGAAGCCAGATCAGCAACATTCTGTGGCCGTGTTCCCTGTAGCTCTTMGTGCCTGGCAAGATCAAAGCACAGATGAAATCCCACACTCGGGGTGTACAAYTCTGACCAGAGTGGATTTCTGCACTGGTGGGTTTCACACCCCTCCCTCCTCTCTAGATTTTACTAGGAGGCTCTAAAGTATGGTTTTAATTCCTGGTTGTGATGTGATTGCTGGATTTGTGGAACTTAATGGAGTGGCCGTGGATAAGCTTGGGTTTGTTGCACAGCCTYTCATGGCAATACAGTTTCTGTCTTCAGAGAACAGCTTGGCCTCTTGCTCATGTCAACCAAACTACAGAGTCCTTACAACAGCCAAACCAGCACTGATCTGTTTCTGACCCTCAGACCCTGCTTCTGCTAATGGATCTATTAAATTATAAAGAATTCACTGCCTTCTTGGTTCTTAAAAAAGTAAAACCAGCAAGTTTCTTCTTTCTGTAGAACAAGAATTGTACAAGAACTCACAGGCCTGGCAAGGGTTTCATAAGGAGTGAGCAATGAACCACTAATTTCCCTGCTTGCATGCTTTATTCCTAGATAAATTCCAGTGTGGAGGTAATTCCACATTCAGCAAAACCAGAATTTTTAACCTCATCTTTTGSTGGATTAAAATAAACCAACTGGTTTTCTTCACGCTTTGCTCTCATTGCAGCTTTATCTCCCAGAAACACASTCCAAAGGAAGAAAGGAAAATACCYGRGAAGTTTTTTTATACCTGTCCACTGTTGCTCAATGGCCCTAATGTGGTCATCCGTGAATTTCCAGTATTGTGCCAGCTTCTTCCATTCCCCGGGCTTGAGGTACTTGGTGGCTAATCTCCACATGACTGAGCGAATGTGCTGTGTCTCCAGCCTGTGATCCTGCTTGAACGTCAAGTGCTTGGCCACCCCCGAGTTGGAGTCGCTGTTCAGGTTGTCCTGCAAAGCCAGAACAGGGGGTTCATGGGGAGCTGCAGCAGTGCCTGTCCTTCTGCAGCCTCCCACATGTGCGGGTTTTGTTCTTATCTTTATTCTCATTTCACTCTGTGCTAATCAGGGTTGGAACTCCCATTAATGGTCACTTTGCAGTGGAAGCCCATGCAGATCACGATTYTGCATTTCTCCATTGCCTTTTATCTGGGGTTTGGTGCAGAATCATTTAATTAAATCTCCTGCTTCTCTGCAACATCAGCTCGTGCTCACAGCCCTTACATGCCAGGCTGCAAAAAGGCTGAATGGGAATCCAGTGCAAGGGCCTGACACACAGAGCCTGACTCCTGAAGTGGCACCAGAGCCACAGGTACGTGCCCTCCTTTCCTTCCTTTTTTTCCTGCTCTAAGGGACTGGCATGGGAAGATGTCCAAGATCTTAAGAACAYGCAGAGGATGTGACATTTGGTTGTACTTCCAGATCACTCTGCTCAGCTTGGTTTGGGCATAGGCTTGGGTTTCAGAGGGGACACAGGCTAAGARGCTGCACTTGGAGGGGTAAGTTGGCTGAATGACTCCAACAAGAGCTRTCTCCTTCCACTGCTGAAAAACTCTCAAAATCCCATTTGGTGACCTTGGGCCAAGCATTTTCCCTCTCAGTCCTTCAGTTTCTCCTTCTGGGAAAAGGAACTAATTCTATCCCTTTGGGAACAGCTGTTAAATAATTTTTGAAAACCCCTATTCCCATGAGTGCAGCCTGGGATTTCTWACAACAGAGGACTTTTTAAATAAGGAAAGCCTTAAGTAGATGCTGTTGGCATGGTGAGGACTTCTGTTTTCCTTAAGTAAGGGGATGAAAATAGAGGTCAGGCTGTCATGGGATGTCCTGTATTTCTTTTCCTTTGACAGCTGGTATCTGGAGTCTTGCTGGGGAGGAGAAAGCATGGGGGCTGTTGTGTAAGCTGCTCACCTTCTCCCATTTGTAAAATCGATCAGCTTTGATAATCATGTCTGCCAAGTTGATGTGATTGCCTCGGGCAGCGACATCCAGAGATGTTTTCCCTTGCTGAAATTAGAAAGGGAAAACAAGCTGGAAAAGACTTTGCAACTTAGGAGGTACAATCTCCATGCCCACCCAGCACCTGCAGCAGCAGGAACATGGACTGTTGAGTCCARTGAACCCAGCCAGGACCTATTCTCCACCTGTGAACAACTCAGATGTGAGTTGGCATCAAGCTCCTGTGTTCAGGGTATGGGGAGTGGTTTTCCAGGCCCTGCAGCATCTCTTCTGTTGCTACAAGGGATCTGCCCTTTTTGCAAGTGCCATTGGAAAAGCTTCCTGCAACCCACCAACATGGGAGCAGTCATCAGAGGACCAGCTCAGCTCTGCAATCCAAGGTATTTTATAGCCTTTCGCACAGCAGGTTTGCTGACACATGAAACCAAAGTGATTTATACAAATTCATTAACTTTATAGGCTCCAGATACACATGATTAGAAATGGTCTCCTAGGAGAACTACAGGCTGATGGGACTATGAAAATGTGACTAGGTTCCTTTCATGAATATGATTTTGGATTGGGCGGGGCAGATTCGTATTTCTAAAATCATAAAGCAGACAAGAATAAGATTTGAAATCTCCATGAAGGACAGCGAGTCAGCTCACGCAYACCAGGAAGAACAGTTCTAGCCTCAGATGTGAGCAGAAACCAAACTGCACACAGAGAAGTGTGAAATGTGTCAGCTGTGCTGAGTGTCACTGCAGTTCCACAGAGTGCTGCAAGGTGGTGAACATATTCCACAGCTGAAGGCCAGTTCAGCCAGGTGGCTTCAGGTCTGCACTTGCTCTAAACCACTGCAAATGGCAAACACTATTTTAATCTCTGCCCAAGGCCCTCCAGCATTTTCTGGGCACAAACTATATTTTTCAGGCCACTTACAATTTACCTGATTCCTCTAAAATTTGTTCTGTTGATTTTATTATATGGCAAAAGACGTAGAACCACACCAGATCTAYATCAAATATATCCTTTCAACCTATTAAATGTGTGCTGTAATTATTGACGCATATTATTTATCATTGTTTGTGGAAATCTTTGACATTACTGTGCATGGTAGCTAGAACAACTTTGAGAAGGAAAATGTTCATTGTGTGAACTGTCTTCTACCTGTCTAAGAACCAGTCACTTCTTTCCTGGTAAACATATCAAAATAACCTACTTAGCAGCCTTTTAAGGCCTTATCCCTGGAAATAKCCAGTTTTTACTATTACTAGCCTTCCTTGAAAATTATGAAAAACAGTGACAAAGTCCATCTTATCTATATTTTCCCTCCATACTTGCACAGAACCTGTTTCACMCATGGAGACCTTTACCTTGTCTGTTAGCTTCAGATTAACTCCTGCAATGAGAATCATCTCAGCAATGTCCTGCCTGCCGTGCTCTGCAGCGATGTGGAGTGAGGTCTGCTGCCTCTGCAGAAGGAGGGAGAAAGGACCACACTTCAGAGAAGGACAAATGTGAGGCTGAAAGGACAGAATACYAGAAGGAGGAACCTTGGGACTATTTAACGGAAACTAGTAAAATCAAACATARAATGTGTCAATTTTATGGTATCATCAGGAGAGAACATTGCTACAAGAATGAAGATTAACCRAAACAAGCCACACAAAGGCCCTTGTTCAGAAAATTACAATTRGGTGAGACAACCAGATACCTCCATGCTTGCCTCCCATTTGCAGCCCTCCAAACATTTTGAAGAATATCTTTCATCTTGAAATTTTTCCTACCTGCTTCCAGCAAGGAGGAGAGCCTGACCATGCAATGTTGCAGGGGACACAGCATAGCCCTCGTATTGAATGCCATCAAGCCATTACCTCACTACAATACTCAGAATAATTTCACAGGTTTCACATTTCCTAAGCTGCACTTCCAGGTTTTCCACATTTTAAAGCACTCTTCTTTAACCCTGTCCCCAAGGTAATAAAATCTCCCATGAAACTGGTTCACATTTCAAAGACAAAGAACAGGAGCTGCAGTCTTACATTATCTRGAATGTCAAGGTCACACTCTGCATTGATGAAGAGCTTCACCATGGCTGGGAAGTTCTGCAGCACTGCGATGTGTGTTGCTGATGTATTTTGCTGTGGAAAGAAGATCCTGCACTTAGGGAGAGCTTGGCTCTTAGCACTAAAAGGACCATTGTGTGCCCAGCATGTCCTATAACAGCTGCCAGTCTGCACTAGGGGCTGATGGAGATATTGCAGCTCTGGTCCTTCCAGAGTTRCTTTGTGCTCTTGAGCAGCTCCACCTTTTTGTTAGTGGTAAGAGCACTGAGGGAGACTTACATGATTGAGAGCATTCATGCGGATTCCTGCATCCATGAGGATCCTGGCTATCTCCTCATAGCCATGCAGTGCTGCATAATGAAGGCAGTTCATCTTTTTCTGAGAAGCAAGTCAGAAGAGAGGAGTGTTACTCAGGGATTCTTTCCAGAGGCTGCAGTTGTTACAGGCTGTCCACAGAGAGCTCCCTGCTCCCTCCTGCAAGAGTCCAATGGCTCTTCACTGACAAATTCATGGCGATTGTCTCCACAGCCAAACTAATCCTAGAGATCTTCACCTGCCTCTTTGTACAAAACCACGTTTACCTTCCTCTAAACTCCCTGTGCTATTCCTGAATGCAGGGCTCCACACGTGCTCTCTTGATAACAGCTGACCTGGGAAACCACAGGTCTGGGCATAAATCCACAAAGTAGGGTTTGGGAATGGAATCACCTCCATGGAGCTCACCTGGGTTTGGGCATTGACATCAGCACCTGCTTCCACGAGCAGCCTCACACAGTGGCTGTGTCCCCCCTCAGCAGCGAGGTGCAGAGCCGTGAGTCCTTCCTGCACAAGGCAAGAAAGGACACAAGCAGCATTTCTGTAGACAAAGCCAAGGCAGAGCAGCAGAATCAGTCAGACTCTTCCCTATCTTCTCAACCCGTGACATGTTACAGTACCAGTTCTGAGGACCAGGGATCTCCAACAGATTGTTAGGAAAACAGAGGACACAATTTTCTGCCGCAGACATACCAGAGTACTGCTCTGTCCTGAATGTCACTGGCTRTGGGCCACAAGACAGACATTGTGTTCACCATCTTTCCACCCCTCTAGCCCATCAATAAACTAAAAAGGATTTCACATGGACAGTGAAGACAAAYCATTTTCCTGGAATAGCCCAGAGACAGAACTGGAAACCTATGACCCTCAATCACCRCTTTTCCCTTCTGAAGGTTGCAGCTCATTTCATTACCAGAAAACAGAAGCAAGCAGAATTCCTAAGTGATTTAATCTGGTTTCATTATTGCTCTTTGCACAAAGGGCAGCTCATCTGGGTGGGTGACAAATGCTACCTGTTACCACAGAAGGTGGCTTCCCCTTTCCTTCATATCTTAATCACAATCAAATACACTTTTCAAAGATGGTAACCAAATAAGACTTAAAAAAATGTTGATAAACTTAACTGGGAGTGTGCCCTAGAATAAATAACAGCTATACTARGCCAATATTTGCTATCTAAATCATTAACTGTGTTCCAGCCACATAATTTTCCAGAGCAGATCTATCAAAAGAGAGATCTCAAACAGAAGGTCCATATGTTCAATGACTAAGTCAATACTTTAAAGCACAGTGAAGTTTAGTTTGAAACACACTCAATAACCATTTAGGCACTTGAATGTACAAGGGTCAGGGAGAGAAAGGGAGATTAAATGGAGTGGTAGGGTAGGTGAGCAGATACAGCAGGAAGAGAAGGCAACACTTTAACGCTGGAAATTGGTCCAAGACAGATGTGGCCTTTCATCGACACTCTGCAAGCATGACCTGCATTTACCCATGCAGGCTTTAGATAAAATCAGCTATTTTCTAGATCTCTCCTGTCAATACTGAGTTTTCAGCCTGACGATTGTGGCAGAAGAGTATTTCTAGGGAGAAAAAGGGCAAAACTGATGTGGTTTTGATTTAATTGAAATGTACTTACTGAGTTTTTTTCATCAAGGTCCACTCCGACATCTATAATCTTCTCCAGCACAGAGAGGTGTCCATTTTTAGCAGCTAAATGCAATGCTGTATTTTCTTCCTGAAAGTAAACATTACTTTATAAATATATGTCTCACAGGACTGAGTGTTCATACACCACAACCTTGCACAGAGTATATCCAGCGTGGCTGAGAAGGAGGYTGTAACCAGTAGCAGGGATCTAATCTTCCTGCAGTTACAGCAGGGAAGGAAGAAGCCCAACTACCTTAAAGTGGARCATGGTCCATCAAGGTTGCTGTGTATTCTGCCTGAAAAGTCCTGGAGAGAAATCATGGGCTGAGCAAGCAAATRGCTTGAAGTGGACAGGGAAGAAAAGCCCTGGCATACAATAGCCATAGTTACAACTGTGGACAACTTGCCCGCATGAGCCTCAYTTGGCATCCTGTTCCCTGGTTTTTACATCCCCTAATCTGTGGATTTCACCTCCCTTGCAYGTGGTTTTGTGCCTGTACCTTGTCTTTGGCACTGTGAGAACAACCCAGTCGAATGAGGAACTCCACCACCTCCGGATGCCCGTACTCTGCGGCCAGGTGAAAYGCTGTCCTGTCCATCTTTGAAAGGAAACAGAGAAGCACAGTCCAAAAGGTTCAGAAAGCACAGCATCAGATCATCTGCTGCAAGAAGCTTGACCAGAGCCAGAATCCTCATCATCCCCAAGCTCACTCTGCAGGAAGACTTCTGGGATTAGCATCTGACTCTGATTCTCTTCCCAAGACCAAGGGCAACATTCCTGCTAAGCTCAGCAAAGCAAGACCAGACCTCATGAAACAAAGCCATGAAAAGCATTCCTACCTTGTCTGTCTCATCCATGTAAACATCCTCCAAGTCCTCCATGATGAACTCCACAACCTGGATGTGTCCCCTCTGAGCTGCACAATGGAGCAGGTTCCTGCCACTCTGGAGAGGAGATAAAGGACTGCTCATTTAACAAGTAAGTCCAAGASGGTGGGACAGTCAGTCTCTTTTGACAACCTGTTCCTGTTAGCAGAGATCCATTTCATCCCTCCCTGCACCTGTAGGTRCAGACAGCAAGTTATGACTGAAGTATTAATACTCCTTTTCCCAAACAAGGTCTGGTCATTTACCAAACCCATTTCCCATTTCTGTAACATCTTTCCTCCCACCAGCACTGCACAAACGTGAGCTGAAGAAGCTGTGTGCATCTCTGTCTAGAGCCAAGTGATGGATCCACATAGGGAGACCCTCACCCTATTGACACGGKTAATCTTGGCCCCAGCATTGACGAGGATCTGCAGGACTCGCAGGTGGCCAAACCAGGCAGACAGGAGAAGAGCACTCATTCCAAACTGGGCAAAAAGGAGAGAGACTTACTGTTAAAGTGCAGCAATAAACATCCCCAGAGTACTGCTTTTCCCGGAGGAAAGCTAGCCCCTTAGCTTCATAAAGTTTCCCAAATCTATTTGTTTCTCACTGTTTTTTAGCTGCACTTTCTCCAATTATTATTATTCCTCTCACAGATATTCGCAGCAGCTGAACAAAGACACCCCTCTTGACAGCTGCTTCCTATTTAATTATGTGTATTAGCCTGGTTGTATGGGGGAGAGAAAACTTGTTGGCTGTCACTGCCRTCCCACAAGCCCCCCATCAATACAACCAGAAGAAGCCAAGCATCATCATGCACTACAGACAACTTCACAGGTTTTAYCAGCCTACTCCAAATCACTGTGCAGGCAAGCTAAAAGCCAAAATAGGGAGCACAGACACACGTGCAAACAAGGCTTGTTCCAGCCCCTGGCTCAGCAGGTGCAGTGTGCAACCCTGTATCACCCACCCACCCAGGGCTAAGATGCAGTCCAGAACTGCAGGACTAGCACCCAGTCCCTGGTGCTCCCCGAACACCAAACACATCTGCAGCACATGCAAGGGGGAGTCGCCTTTGTACACTGTCTTCATCATCCACAGGGACATCGTGATCCAGGAGCAGTCGCACAGCATCCACATTCCCTGCTCCCACAGCCCAGTGCAGGGCACTCCGCTCCGTCTGGAAGGGAAGGACAGAGACAGGSAAGGCTGATGWATGCAGTGTGTGTGTGTATCCACCAGCCTTGCTTAAGGTCAAAATATCCYTGGCCATCTATGGAGCCTGAATTTYKCACACTGTGCAGGGTTTTCTTTGGACACATCCCTCTGTTCCCCTGTCATGCAGACAGGTGTTAGTCACCTTCCAGTCAGGAACTGCAGTTCTGGACCATAATAACACAGGAGTGAAGAACCTTGCTGACCATCARTGGACAGACAAACAGGGTAATAATACTGGGGGGCTCTGTGTGTTGTGAAAATTGCTTGGGTGCCACAGGCCCGATTTGGCACTGGCTGGTGTATTTTAAAGCTTTGACAAATTAAGCACCAATGAGAAGAGTTGCATTAAGGAGCTGCAGTTCTGAAATGCACCCTCAGCACTTCCTGCAGCTTAGGGGTGGAAAAACCCAGGACTTACATTGTTTTTGGCTTTGATGTCAACTCCTCTCCTGATGAGTTCCTCCATTCTGGCTATGTCGTTTCGCTTCGCTGCATCATGGAACTCCTTCTCTGACTGAAGCACTGCAGCAGAGCAGAAGAGTGAGCATTAAAACAGGGTTGCCAAGTAGCATGGTGCAGCATGCCCCAACAAACCTCCCCTTCATCTCACCGGCCCCCATGGCCTCAGTGAAAGATGACTGCAGAAAGATTCTTCCAGCAAGGATCCCAGCCCCACAGATGTTGGCAGTTTGATGGATTTATTTTCTCCCMCAGTCTCTCCTTCCCTGACTATCCCTGTGCCACATTAGTGTTCTTCCAGTCCTACCTACTTCTCTTCTCATGGACTTGCTCCAGCTGYAAAACCTTTTGATCCATGAGGTCCATGTCATCTGGACACATTCTAAGACCCAGAATCAGTGTGAAGGCTCTGAGAGATGACACAGACCCTCTCTTCCATCCTTCCACCTACATCCCACTGCTCTACAGGAGGTCTTTACACATGGTCCCCCTCCAGGCAACCTGAACCAGCCAAGCAGTACAAAACTGCCAGCCTGGCCTGTGACTAGTGTTGCATCTCTTAATAAACCGGGCAGTTCTGCACATAATTTACCATGACTGGCAGTATTTGTCCTGCACAGTTAGGCATGATTTAAGAGTGTTTACTCTCCACACTGGGCCTTGCCCCAGCAATCTTCTCCTTGAKCGAATAAACCTTCCTGCCAAGAAACAAGAGCAAGGCTGTGACGGACACAGCCTGACAGGGAGGCTCCGAAGACTTTTGGCAAGGCTGATGTCAGTGTTTCTTGGACTCAGTCTCTGTCTAGTGCTTCTGGGGAATTGTTTCAAGAAGTGCTTGAATCAGACCCCTGGCCTTTCACATGCCACTGGAGAGCTGGCCCAGAGGCTCTGCTCTCTTCTACACTTCTGCAGAGCTCAGGCTGTAGTTTGAGGGGCTCAGTGCAACTTCAGTTTGTTCCAACATATCAACTGCATACWAATCACGTGCCATGCAAAAAGCATCAAAACATATTATTGTTCCCATTCCACCACACTGAGGGAGACAAACAGGAGACTTGCTGCCTAAATAGCACTATTAATCAGCACAGAAGAAAGGCATCCCTACTGTGGACTCTGAGAGCGACAGAGGTACAATGTCATCCTCCAGTTTTCCATTCCCCTTACCTTCAAACAWAAAAACTTTAGCTCAAGAAAAACACTAATAACACGAATTTTAATGCTAGGCAGGTCACTCAACAGTGTGTTTGTCTACTTAACACCAGACATGGTCATCTATGAGTTTRTATTCAAGAGYRCCATAAACTTSCTGCTASAATGAAGGCAGTAGGATTTGGCAYTGATTTCTGCAGAAACAGGATTTCCTATACTGCACATTAAGACTCTGCTATCACCTGATCAGGTGTGTTAACAGGATTGCATTTCACTCCATGTGGACCCTTCATTTGAGAGGAAATATCAGGAGAACTTGTGAAAAACATAYTGAGTTTTTGTTAATGATTGACACCAGTGGTGACACACATACCACCTCCCTGTAAATGCTTATCTCCGTTCAGTGGAGTAAATCCTATGTTTCAATTGAGCAAATACTGCTGCCCCTGCTCGCCAGGTGACAGAAACATGTTCTTACATTTTATGGTCACAAATCATCGGTGAGAGATGYCAAACAACCCCTTGACTTATTTAATCTTTCCACAACCTATGAACATGCAGTAACAAACCTGGCATCGCTAAGACCAGAGGAGCCGCAATTTATTTATTTCCAGCAACACATGAGTATCAGTTTGATGGTCTGAGTCTCTGATTTAAAATTCACAGCCTCTCTCTAAGTGCAAATGTGCTCCTCATCATGGCATGCACCGGTCCAACAGCAACATTTCAGCGGGTATTCAGCAATTTCCCTTCTCTTTCAAGCTCAAGTTCCAGGGTATTTCACAGTTGGTGTTACTGCATAGGAATTCAGTTATCCCAAACAGCGTGGAAAACATTTTAAATTATTTACCCTCAGTGCAATGCACCAACTCACAGGCAGTTTATTATGCAAGAGATGTAGAAAAGCAGCAAAGGAGGTGAAAGACATGCAAAGGAACGTGCAAAAACCATCCACTGGGCTCTACCTGGGGCTGCGGGACACAAAGACAACCCGGGATGGGGCCCGGGGAACCGAGGGAGCCAAAACCCCCAAGTGCGAGAGGTACCAAAGTTATGTGCATCATCCCAGGGGTACAGGATGCTTTGGGGCAGCAGCAGTCTTGATTCGTGGGTAGGTTTATACACCTGCTTTGTTCCCGAGCGGATTTTCACGTGCCCGGTTATTCTTTAGAGCATCTCGGTTTGCCCCTCACCCCCGCCACACGAATTCCCCCTCACGGCGCTGCATTCCCCACCCCGCCGGGGCAGCCCCGCCTCGGCCTCACTCACGGGTGTCGCCGTCCGATGCCAAATCGTCGCCCATGTCGCGACAGAGAGGGCCGGCGCTGCCGCCTCGGGGCGGGCTCAGGCGCGTCCCCGCCGCCTCGGGGCGGGCTCAGGCGCGTCCCCGCCGCCTCGGGGCGGGCTGACAGGCGCGTCCCCGCCGCCTCGGGGCGGGCTCAGGCGCGTCCCCGCCTCCATCTCGCCGCCGCACAGCTGCTCTTTTGCTGCTCTTTAAAGCAAACGATCATGAAATAAAGCCCATTTTCCGACAAAGACGCTGTTTTCGGGCCGTTTGGGGATGACTAGAGGGGGGACATCGAGCTGCCGCCACTTGGGCCAGGTGCCGCCCTTCACCTCAGCGCGGGGCTGCTGAGTGCTGCTGCTTCCAGGTGGTGGGTGGTTTAATTTAAAATTAATTTAATTCTTTTTACAAAGCGATTTGGGAAGAGAGGATTTCTAATCAGTAGGAAATACGGGGGGTTGTTTTCTGTTTTGGTTTTTTTTTGTTTTTCCTGAAAGTGGGGCTCAGTGTTTGGTGTTTCCAAGGAATGAGGTGCTCTTATTATTACCCGGCCCTCAGCAGGTGCAGGAGGGGGCAAAACGGTTTTCCCCTCAGAATTTTAGTGAATTCTCTGGTTTCAGCGTCTGGGGCTGGTTTTGTCCTTTATTTTCTTATCTATGTTGATAGTATGATAAGGAAGGAACCAGGCTGAGCTGAGGCTGGGGGGGGAGAATCAGATSTGTTTCTGTGGGTCCCCCACAGGACTCTTCCCCTGGAACACTTCCTCCAGCTCTAGGACTGCCCAACATCAGGAGAATGTGGAGCCGCTGGAGCCAGTCCAGAGCAGACCATGGAGATGCTCCAAGGGTTGGAGCCCCTCTGCTCTGGAGCCAGGCTGGGAGAGCTGGGGCTGTTCACCTGGAGAAGGGACGGCTCTTGGGAGACTATAAAGCCCCTTCCAGTGCCTAAAGGGGCCTCCAGGAGAGCTGGATAGGACTTGGGACACGGGATGTAGGGACAGGACAAAGGGGAATTACTCCCCACTGACAGAGGGCAGGGTTACATGGGATATTGGGGAGTTCTTCCTTGTGAGGGTGGGGAGACCCTGGCACAGGTTACCCAGAGAAGCTGTGGCTGCCTGATCCCTAGAAGCGTCCAAGGCCAGGYTGGATGGGGTTTGGAGCAACCCGGGTTATTCCAAAGGTGTCCCCTGCCCATGGAAAGTGAAGCCTCCCTTAAGGTCCTTTCCAGCTCCGACCATTCTGTGACTCTTTGCCGCTGGTCTCAGGATGGGAGAGGTGACATAAGGTTTGTATTCCYTCCCTGGACCATGCTGGCCCACAGATGGGGGCCTTGTTAGGACTCCCTGGAAAAGTCCCCCTGGAGAGGTCTGTCTGCATCTCCGATTTTGGCTGTGATCTCACTCTGATGCCTGTCACCACATGAGGGTGCCAGTGCTGTTCACCTGCCACCATTTCCTGCTCCAGCAATAAACTCCCGGGTGTAGATGGGGCTGTTCCCTGGGCTCTGGGCCGTTTTGGGGTACATCCAGGTCTCAGGGAGCCTTGTGTKAGTCCGTGCTGCTCCCGTGAGAGAGTGTGGGGCATTTGGTGTGGTGGGAGATGGGGGGAGGCAGGCGATGTCTTCGGGGTATACAGAGATGCAGAACACCCTCTGCTTCTCCAAACATGTTCCTCTGTGGGCACAGCTACACCAGAACTTTCTTCAGGGCAGGGAGACGCTGGTTTGCACCTCATTGAAACCCATCACCGAGGGATTCAGCAACCAAGTGCTCACTGATGCAGTTAGACAACCATGGCTTGGCCTGGCCAGCTGTGAAATGGGGAGGTGGACCCTAAGCTCATGAGCAAACACAGAATGTGTGGGGGTTTATGGATAGCTGCTGCTCTCAGAGATTTGGATTTGTGTTTTGTTTGCCTTCTATTCAAATTGAAGTAAAAAAAAAAAAAAAAAGGAGACACTGTCTCTGGTAGGAAAAGCGAACATAAGGTCGGTCTGGATTAAGGGGAAGCCCTTCTTTTGTACAACAGCTTAGTGGGTAGAGCATCCTCCCTGAGGAAAGGGGAAAGCTGGGTTTGATCCTTGTTTCTGCCGGAGGGGAGATGCAAACCTCGGGCCACACAAGACCCCAGAGAGCACTGTAAACAACAGGCTGCAAGCATGTCTGGTCAGAGAGTTTTTCTTGCTCTTTCCTGTTATTTTAAATAATTGATGATTTGATGGAGCAGGGAGTGGAGAAGGCAGGTGTCCSGTCTCCCCGGAGAGCAGTCTGTGCACCCGGCAAGACAGAGTCTTGCTCTTTCTCGATGAATATTTAAGTGTCTTCAGACAAACTGGAACGGTGCCAGCAGGAATGACTGAGAAGGGCTGAGCCCTTCCCACTGGGTATCCTAGTGCCTGGGGGCTGGGGAAAGAGCCCTGAATAGGGCAGGGAATAATCCCTGCTTGCACAGACTATGGAGGTATCATCCATCCCAGCCTTAGGTGGGACCTCTGGCTCTTGCTAGCCTTTTGTTATACTGTAAGAAATCCTTGGATGGAAAGTGGTCTGGATTKAACCTGCCACTGTTAATGTCATTGTCTTCCAGAGCTTGGATCAGCCAGGACTCATCACCCACGGCTTCTRTGCTGATCTCGGAGGAGAAATAGCGCAGATGCACTGACAGTTCGCATCTGTTTGTGAGCTTAGATGTTTCCAGCAGGCAGGGAAAAAGGCGATGTAGGCAGTTCCTTCTGTTCTTCCCGAAGTGGTATGTGTTCAGGGSTGGAAGGGACCAAGACTTTCTGCTGATACTAAGTAGAGAATGCTGCGACGATTTGTTAATGACACTGAACATTTTCCTAGCAATCCATTTATTAGCTTACAGACCTAAAAGAGCTTTTGGATTTTTCCACTAATGTAGCATAAAGAATGACAGAGGGAGGTGGTAATTTGAGCCCTTTTTGCAATATATTCCAGACATTGACCCCATCTTCAGAATGGTGTTAAAGTCTTCAACTTTATTTCACTTGAAGAAKAATTTTAGCTGAGCCAGCTATGTGCTCTTTCTTACTTAGAAGTGAAGCTCTCTGACAGAGCATTTTGTACTCTTATCTTGCATGTACAGTTCTTATGTACTGCTTTAGGATAATCACTRTTTTCAATCACCTTCAAAAATCATGAGCCAGGCTGCTTGAATCCAAGTAATTTTAAAATGTGCCTCTGTTAGCTCCCTGGTTTAGTTGTATACACTGTGATTTTCAAGCCAGTCAGATTTGCAGTTAGCCRTGTAATACAGCCCACAAACCAGTATGTGTTTATGCAGAAACAGTTGCTTACCTAGAGGTTTAGCAAATTGGACYTTAATTTATAATCTTCCTTTGGAAGCAAAAGTGGAAGGTGACTCCTCCTGCCTGCAGCTGCCTGTAGTTTGGGAAGCCAAGTCTCTGCTTCCCTGGAGCTGCCCACAGCRGGGGAGCCGGGCTTGARCAGCCTCCATCCTTGGAGGATTGTCTTTTCTGGCATGTGCTGCCAGACAGGAAATTGGATATTGCATGGGAGAGGGGTTGACCACGTTCCTCTTTCAGTGCTGATGGACTGTTTTTACATGACAGGCTGTCAAACAGCCCAGTGTGCTGAGATAGCAACCGAACCAAATCTTTGGGCACTGTGGTACACGGCTGCCATTGATGCYGTGAGGAATTTTATGTTTGTGGTGCTTCACATCCCTGCTGTGGGTATRTGAAAGGGACCAACCATGCCAGTTCTGTGCCCTGGCTTGCACACTGCTCTTTCAGATATGTGGCATTAGAATGGAGTACACGTTACAGCTCTGGCTACATGGCTTCATGTGTGGCTCCAGCTTGTTTATTTTTTGTCTGGGTTTGGCTTTTAGTTGTTTTGTGACTAGGTTATTTTTGGTGCTTTCTTTGATAACTGTTCCTGTGACACGCTGCAGAACCAGAACTCCTCTGGGAACAGCCCAGCAATGCACACAAACATCAGCCCTGTAGCTTCTAACATTCAACATATGGAGCTTTTAGAAGGCCTGAACACCTAACGGGACTCCACAAACCCACTCTGGAAGCCTGAGAAAGGTTCCAGCAGTTTCCTCAAAGGCTGCATTCATTTCCTTGCAAGGCTTCCACAGAGGAACAGCTTGTTAGAGGGACCTGTGGAGCTTGGARGCTTTGCCAATAATAATTCAGGCCCAATTCTGAAGTCAAATATTTAGCTAAACAGAGACTGTCTGATGACTGGATTAAACACAGACTGCATCTGAGTGAGTTTGATACTTCAGTTTTTTGTCAGTGTCCATTTCACGAGCCTATAATTCCATTTTTCCTGTCTTCCCAGACTTTGCTCATCCTGTGTAGTGTTTCAGACACACAGAATGAGGTATTTCAGCAGAGCTGTTGCTCCTAACTCAGGGAGCAGCCTGAATCACAAAGTGATGTTCTTTGCTTTAGGCTGAGGAATAATCCAGTATTATGGGATTGGGAGGAAAGCACATTAGAGAAACTGAAGAGTTTGTTGGGTTTGTTTGTTGGTAAGAAAAAGTCTCAGGCAGAGATGTCAGAGAGGGTTGGTGAGTGAGTCTGGCCACTGTACTACATGTGCTGACTGACACAGCTCAGTCCATATTWACAGCAACTGGAAGTTTCAGCTGGTGATTTGGCACTTCCCTCTCCTGTTACTCTCACTTCCCAAAGCCAACAGGCCTTTAAATCCCTTGTAAAGATAAATGAGCTTAAGCTTCTATGTAGCTTTGAAAGTGAGGCTTACATGTAATTAGCAGTGTGGCAGGGTTGTTCTGATGGTCAGAGCACTCCTGTAGATCCCTGACCTCCACAGAGCTTACTGACATGAGTCCACTGCATCTTCCAATTCAGTCTATTCTTCTGCCAGCTGTGGAGAATTGGGCTCACATCTATCCTGCAGGAATACATGAGAGGCAAAAAAATACCTGGCCAGTATATTTTGTACCTGAATAATACCTTAGAAATTACTGTAGGAAAAAAAAAATTGGTATTTCTGTGATACTTGGCTGAGAGATCGCTGTATTAGCCCATTGTGTTCAAACTGTCTTAGTACCTGAGTAACAGAGTTARCCAGTAGCTGGGAGATTACTGATTTGACAATCTGTGTCTCATGGTGATGATCAGGGCACAGTGGTCATGCTGGCTGTGCTTTGAACTGTTTGCCTTACTGGAATCATGGAACCTGGTCTTTCAAAGCCAGGAATAKAACATTAATATGGTCTGAAAACACCTACTGTGTGACCAAAAGCAAATGTAGCCAGAAAGGATCTAAAGGCAGAATATTCTTTCTTGAATTTAAGAAGAGAAATAGTGTGATGGAGCTGGARTCCCAGCCCTCCCTGGTCTGAATGTGATGGTTAATTGAGCAAGTGTTTGGTTATGGGAGGTGGGAACGGCTGCCTAGTGTAAACCAAGCAATAATCGGAACATTGAATCCTAATCCCCTCACTGACATGCCCGCAGGCAATGTTTTTATTCTCACTTTGCTGCATGTGTAAAAAGAGGGAGGATCCTCTGCTTCCTGGGCCTCTGAGGACCATCTGGCTCCTAAAGGCAATTTTTCCCTGTTCTTTTCAAGACAAAAGTGCAGATAAATTGTAGGATTTTTTAACCATAAAMCCAAAGTGCTGAAACCTACTTCCAGAGGCACAACGTGGCTGCTCTTATGCCACACTGAAGGACTCGTCGCAAAACTTGAAGTGAAACAGAGAATTGTGTTTGAGGATTTAATAAAAGCAAAGTAGAAGCAAAGGGTTGCTCAGTGATGCCATCACTCTCTTCTAATCTGACCCCATGGAAAACCATGGAGTCCAACAGGAGCAGGAAAGTCAGTGTAGCTTTGGAAGTGTTTCATTTCTGTCTCTCAGCAATTTTCTTCCAGAGCCCGAAACATCTGTCTGTGCCTCCAGCCACATGCAAGTGCACCGAGAGTGTTTTGTTCCAAGCCTAATGAGTAATTTTATGGTCTTGGAATTGGAGGCAGGGGGAGGGGGCTGGGACAGCAGCCGGAGTCATGTGTTCTACAAGGAGCTCTGCTGATGTCAGATTGTAGCCTGATGATTTTTATTTTACTGCAACCCACCAGGCTTCCCTTTAAAGTCCTCTGCTAGAGTTGCTGGTGATCAGTGCAGAACAGCTCTGACAKGGGCTTCTGAATTCCCAGGGCTTCTTCACTGCTGGGCACAACAAGCAACGTGGAAAATAATGACATCAGTGGAGAGGAGGTGGGGGAGCTCAGCTGGGCGTCAGCTCCACTCCTTGTGTGCAGAGAGCACATGTGAATGCWGAAAGCACATTTTGCCTGTCCTGCCTCTGGCTTCCCTGCTCAGGAGGGAGGCAGCAAACAACTCTGGGCAGATGTGCAATCACACCACTCAAGTTTCAAGCAGATGGTGCTGAGATGTGGTGATACACGTGGTCTGAGAACAGGTATTAAATGCTCTAATTCAAATWGTCATTGATCTCAGCAGAGTTTTTAAAGCACAACCCCAGCTTTCTCTTTGAGAAGGACTGGGTTATCTGTAGAGAGAGACAATCTGTGCACAGCACAGGAAACAGAAGGCAGATGTTGTCATATGATGATCATATATTTCCACCACGGGGTCTTCCTTTGGGACAGACTTGCAGATCCTGGGCCCAGAGCAGGACTTGCACATGGAGGGACCRTGCTGTGATTATCCAGGGCAGATTATACAGAGCTCTTCCTCCACCTGCCCAAGTTCTCTTGGTCTGAAAAGCAAGTTTATATTCACTCACTGTGACTCAGCCATACAGTCTGACTCATTTTCTTGCTGTTACTCATAGAAAGGAAAAGCYGAATGGCAACCAGTCTGTGCCTGTAGCCACCTGTAATTCTCCAGCTTTCTGCTGTTATTCTCTGGATGAGTTTCTGTTTATCAACTCCAACACATTTACCCCGCTGAAGCTTTTCATACTTCTTTCTACAGAGGAAGACTGATTAGAAAATAAAATTTTCTACCCCTAAAGCAAAGAGGAAGTGTGCTGAACCTCCATGGCTGCTTGTGGAGTTCCTGAAACGGGACTGTTTCAAGTGGACACTTCACAAAGTTAGCAATGGGATGGGACCAGATGGAGCAACCAGCAGGCAGAAGTAGGAGCGGCTGCAGCATTGCTCCAGTCCCTGAGCTGAACTCTGAGGTTGGGAGGAGGTTGCTGGTTCTCAGTTTCTTAAAGGTGCTCAGTGCTAGGAGATTCTGCTTCCAGCAATGGTGACTTCTCAGTCACCAGAAATCTGTCTCATCCACTCACTGGGCGAGACTCCCCACTGCAATGGAAGGACTCAAGCTGCTTGTGATTCTGTGGSCTGCCAGTCCTCAAAGAAAGGGATGGTGTTTTACTCTGTGTAAGCCTCTGTTGCACTGCCAGCTCAGGAGTCTCTGCTCACTTCAGGCCTGGCTGTGGCTCCCTTGAACATATTTTGTCCTCTCACAGGGTGCAGGGAAACATCAGGCCCTGGTTCCTTCTCTTGCAGCATGATGGGTGGCTTACTCCGTGCTAGAGACCACAGGAGCATGAGTCAGAGTTGAAAACCTCACCCAAGAGAAGCTTTAGCTGGGAGGTGGGAATTGGTGCCTGCCACTAAAGCTRGGCCAAACCCAGCCTTTCCCATTTCAGTGTCATTCCATGTAAAAACTGTCCAGGAGAGCACAGTGCAAAGCTCCAGGTGGGTGGGCTGTGCAGAGGAGRAAGGAGGTGTCTTGGGTCTGGAGCAGAGCTGTGTTAGAGCTCAGGCAGTTTCCTCTTGGTTAGGGAAGCTGAGGTTGAAGTCACCAGGCTGAGTTTCCAGAGGGGAACTTGGCCTTAAACGTGGCACTCCTTTCTCTGCAGCCTGCTGCTGGGTGAGAGGCCACCATGGGCTTCTGCCCTCTCATCATTCTCCTGGATCCCATCTTAAGAGTTTTGATAAGTGCTGTTCCACAGACTATCAAATGAAAAGTTGGGATTTCAGTTATTTTCTGGTGGAAAAATATTTAATTGGAAATATTCCTTGGCATGCTTTTAGCTGGCACACTGCCTGCCCCTCTCTGAAAATATTGCTGMTTTTGAGTGCAAATGCTTCTTGTGAAGCTGGTTTCTTTGGTTGCAATCCCTCACTAGGGTTTCTTTTTGCCTCAAGCAGACGATGGGAGTTGTCCTCTTGCTGCATGGCACTGAAGTGACCTCCTGGGGCTGCCTGTGTGTCCTGCTGCCCTGCATGGCAGAGCGTGGCTGAGAGAGGCTGCAATATTCTGTGGCATGTTGGGAGCAAGAGCTGCCCTGCTGCTCCTGGCTGTTTGCTCTCAATACCCGCCASCACCCCCAGCTCTGGCAGCCGTGTTTGCAAAAAGCTCTGCGGGCAGTGGAAGTGAGCTGGTTTCTTCATGACAATGTACTTATCCTTTTAAGGGAAAATTCCCTCTGGGAGCCAACCCTCAATTACCTCCTGCTCCAGTGCCTTCTTGCTGGAGATGGCGTGTAACACAGCTGAGTTACAGCCACAGGAACTCAGCTGAGTGCCCAACCATTTGGAAAAAAAATAATAATTAAACTCTGTTGGCCTCTGTTGTCTGCTGAATCTAGAAATTGGGGTCAGCCAATGGCTGGCTCCTCTCATCAGTGCATTTGTGCAGAACCAAACCGTGGATGCTGTATCTTCCAACCCAGATGCTATTCCCACGGTGTTTATGGTGTGTGCAGACCCCTGGGTGCAGTTTGGTGCAATATTTGGGGGCTCTAGGTAGGACAGGACTGGGGATAATCAGCCAGTGCAAGTGCCTGCTAAATGCCAGGAAACTGGTGTAGGCAGTGGCTGCATTTCAATTTGCTGTTGTTCACTGGGGTGAATGGGAAGGGTCCTCCATGGGTCCTGATCTGAAGGGTGAAAATTTCCTTCTATTCTGCTGACATGTCTCATAGTCCATGGGAAGGATGTCTAACCAGGATGGGGCTGCTGTGGATGTTGCCCTCTGCCTCTGTCTCAATGAACAGAACAGGAGCTGCAGAAAACAGCCTGTGCTCTTTCTATTCTATAGGAGCTGCAGAAAACAGCCTGTGCTCTTTCTATTCTATAGGAGTGGTGGCCTTGGCTGCAGGCCCCCAAATTTACATCTCTTGTGCTTAGTGCTGAAAATACTTTAATTTCAAACAAGCAGCTTACTGGAAGAACATGACACTCTTGAATGCAAACTTATCACAGAAATGAGACCAGACTCCTTACAGACATTCTAGGGACTTCTTTTGATGTCTGCAAATTTACTGGGATTTTGTAGGCATTTTCTCTCATTTAAAAAATAAAAAACCAAAAAACAACCCTGTACCTGTGCAGCTACCGTTGTCTTGAGCCAAAATAAATGGACCACAGCTCATAGCCTGACTGGATAATCTGAGAATAAAACATTGCCCCTTCGAGGAGCAGGGGAGCCAGACTGGAACCCTGTGCCTCATTTTGAATGAATTGTCAGGAATCCTGCTTTGACTGCCTAGATCACACTAAAAGAGCTTTCACATCTTTTCAGCTTTCCCAAGGGTTTAAAGTTTCTTCTCTTTATCTAGAACAAGGAAAAACATTTTTAAAAATTTAAAACTTTTGTAAGCAAACAAGAAGCAATCGCATGAGCTCCATCAAAATAGGTAATTCCATATTTTTAATTTTTTTAAAAAATTTGGGTTAGTTACTTAAAAAAATATAATCAGATAAAGTGTTGAAATTCTGTTTCTGAGCTGAAGAGCAAAATTGTCTCCTTTTGAAATGTCAACTTCTCTAAATTATTTTTGTATAGTTTTTTTAAACTAGCACACCTTTCCCTATCTGCAGTCCTCTGTTAACAGCCTCTGTTAACAGCCTGTTTTGACCTGAAAACGTTTTCCCAGAAAATTTCTCGCCAGAAACTCCAATGAGGCCCTGATTCCACCCTTGAAGGTGAGTGGTTTTGAAAGCACCTGGATAGTACAGCCCAAGTGTGTTTAAGCTGAGAGCAGTGCTGCCCTGTGAATGCATGATTATTGTTCGCATTGGTGACCTTTCACAAGTTCATCAGCTCTTGGCCATGGAAAACAAGTGGTATGGATTTGCCTTGCTCAGGAAATGCAACCCATGCTGTTGAAAATTCAGCATTTCTTCAGCAGATGAGTCCATCAGAGTCTCTGTGCTTGCACAGGAAGGTTATCCATGGGCTGGGGTATCTCCTGTGATCTCCCCTATGACATCTGGTTGTGTTTTTTCTTTTGAGTCTCATTTCCCCCTCACCACTGTCTCTTGCAAAGCTGTACAATGCATGAAGAACGGGGCAGTGCTKTGCTGTCATAGTGATGTGGTCTAAACAAACCCAGAAGATTTTGCCAGTATTTCAAAACTCACTTCTTGTTGCAGATGAAATAGCAGAGGAACTTGCAGTTTTGTTTGCACAAATCCTTGCCCACTTAGTCATGCCGGCTTGCATATCTGTTGGACTTTTGGAGATCTTCTCATCTTTTATCAGYTTCAGTGATAAATATCCCGGTGTATTGTGGTGGGCTGCAGAACTTGTGTCTTAAACTGATTAGCATTTGTCCTCTAAGAAACATTTATTTCTGTGCAAGGCACGTTTCTCTAGRAGGAAAAATCTTTCCTCCAAAATTAGAGTTTTTTGTGGAAAGGGAAGGGAAAAATGTTAATATAGTTAAGACCTTCACAAGCATCTGAAACTATTTAGAGACCAAGAGGGAATTAAATGTTTCAATAAAGGGTAACGGAAAGTCAGCAATCAGCATTCAAATATCCTGATTTCTGCATATGCCCTGCTGTGTAGTTCTGTGGGGAAGGAGAGTTTGAATCTGTTTGCATTGCATAAATGTCATATCCATAAATGACAGCCAGTACTTGGCATTGCATTCCCATATCTTGCCCTCTTCCTGCCTCTGACCTATTCTCCTGATAGTCTCTGCTCCAAATGACTTTGTCTTTTCCCCCAGAATGTCTCCAAAATCCTTCAAGTTCTTAATTCTTGTTTTAAATCTACAAAATCATAGATATAACAGATATATACAGTATTTTCATAGTATGTCTTATCCACTTATGGGCTGGGAATACAAGTTTTTTAATGGCCATTTTGCTTAAAACAAATAGGATTTGGAGGTCCGTTCCAATCCGTGCTATGGGTTAGAAAAATCATCAACGGACAAATTCTCAGAACTCGCTTTTTGGTTTGGGTTTTTTTTTGTGTGTGTGTTTTTTTGGTTCTTTTTTTTTTTTTTTTTTTTTCTGGTTATTTAATGTTTATTGCAAAATGTCACTAGATCACAAACTAAAAATAAAAGTGTTTGCTGCAGGAGAATGGGGTGGAGCCCACCTCTTCAATACTCTGTGCCTTTGCCTTCATTCTGCAGGGTGAGAAGCTCTGTCATCTCTTCTGGTTGTACCACAAGGCAAAATTAATTCATGGCCACAAAAAACCTTTAGGTCTTTGTACTGGAAGACATTATAAAAGAACCACCAATAGAGGTAGTTATAGTTTTGAATATTTTTCTTCTTTTAATTCATTTATTTTGAGCTAATAATTTTAAAATTCATTTCCTGTCTTTGAAGAACGCCCATGTTCCAAAACACAAACTTACCCTTCATGGGTGTGGTGGGGTAGAAATAGGAAATACAAACACAGGGATTGTAGATGCAGGGATGTAAAAAGTGSATTGTGAATCCAGTGAAGGTGGGAGTAAGGATTTTCTTGGCAGCAGCACAACTAAACTTAGGGAAACTAAAACTTATCAACACAGCATTGAGCTTTCTAGAGATCAGTTGTTCTGGCAGAGAAGGGGCATGAGATGGGAAAGTGGGGAGAAAGGAGAACTGAAATGTGGAGCAGAAGAAGAGGAGAGCAGGCCAGGCTGTGGAGGTGTGACACTTCAGTGTCCTATGGAAACCACATGGCTGAGAAGGCCACAGTTTAATCTGCCTTTTTGTGCACAAGAAGGTGAGATACATCCACCTTCCTTGCACATCTGCTCTTAAAAATTCCCAGTGATGGAGGTCCCTCTGGGGGTCCCGTTCTAGAACACATCCCACCCTGGGCCTGGAGTACTGTTCTAATTAGAAGTCTTCTTTTTTTCAGCAAATTAAGCCAAATTGTTTTTTTTTTTTACTTTACCTAGTCGATGAGATAATCTGTTGATACCCATCCCTCCTGCAATAACTTCTTTCAAGTGGCATTTTGCAATATTCCAGTTTTCTTTTTTTTTTTTTTGCTATATGTGTGAAGGTATGTTTTATGTATCATCTTTAGTACAGATGCACTAAGGTAGGCTACCTTCACCATTTCTTCTGATGTTGTGTTTACAACCTCTAAGATGCCCAGATGTGTTAGCTCAGGCAGAGGGGACTAACCCTGCTCCCTGAAGTTGGTGGGACTTGGGTCCCTGATACTCATGAGGGGATGGAAAATGACCTAAAGTACCTCACAGACATCAGGATTGCTGCTGAGAATAGAACTGTTCATGTTTTGTAACATCACCTACCAGTGGTTGTCACAAGAATGTGATGGGTTGCTTAGCTGGGGGGTAAGGTGCTAGAACACAGTGACTAAGTTTCCCGGAATAAATTAAGCACTGGCTTTTTGAAGTGTGTGAATTTTCACAGCATAACAAAACAGTGATCTCCACTCTCTAAACACTGTGAGTATCTTTAATGTCTATGAATGTTCTGACTCTTAAACTGGAAAGGGGAAATGTTGGAGAGCTTCATTGTTGATGACTCGTATTTAATATAAAAGACACATTTTTTAATAGCAAGAATAATTAGTCATCAGTGTAGGCTAGCCTGGGCTGTAGTAAATTTTTTGGCCCCCTGGGATTGGAAGAGATCTTTCTGCTCCTTTTCAATTGCAAATTACTGAGTTCTGTAGAATCTCAGTAAGGAATCCAGGACCTAAATTATCTATTTCAGAGTCTGTTGCACAAGACAGTCTCTTCGAACTGGTAACCCATGACTATCCATTGACTTAAGAGCAAGTCAGGGAAATTATTCATTTCCTAATATGATATATGCTTTCTTCTGCATTTTTTTTTTACATTTTTTATTGTTTCACAGAGTGCTGGATACTTCCTGTCCTTACCAACACAAATTTAAGCCTGAAATATGATGTGTTGTGTGTTTTCTTAATGAGAGAAGCCAGTGCCTTTCTTTACAGCGWATCTGTAGAAATCACCCTGTCTTGGAGATTCCTTTGAGGAACAGACCCTTCCCAACAAGGGATTAGGCAGTTTGCTAACCACAATTTTTTACCCAAATGAATGTTCTTATTGTGCAACAGGATGRCACRTATAYTTGCACTCTTTTCCCTSCTTCCTCATMACTTTTGAACCTACTGACCAATTTSTGACCRGTTTTTGCAGAAAGGAAGCAGACACTGTGATACTMCCTCCTTCTTTTGCTGCAGCTTCCTGGCATCTGAGAAGAACAAGGCTCTGGTGTTGCTCACCACCCGGGGAACAAGTGCTGAGTGGGCTCCATCTTCTGTTACACCAGCAAATCCACATGAAGGCATTAAGAGCAGCCCAGCAGCTCTGCTGGAGGGTGAGGTGATGTTTGCCACTGCTTTGCACAGAGATCCTGGCCTCGGCCATGCTTTCTGGCCTGGGCAGCCCAGCTGGCAGGCAGGGATGGGGCAGGAATGGCTCTGTGTGCAGCAGCAGCTCCAGCTCTGTGCCAGCTGCAGCCCCCAGMGCTTCTCCTTCCTCCTGTCTTGTGGTTAGCACAGCAGCAAGCTCAGCTCAGCCTGACCACAGCCTGTGCAGCATTCCCTGCTCCAGAGCAAAGCCTGAATGTGCTGCTGCTGGTGCTGCTTCCTCGCTCCACTTTGGGACAAACAGCTCTGAAACAGCAGATTTTTAAAAGGAGSTTTTATTGCCAAATCTCAAAGCTCTTTACAAGCAGGAGACAAAAGTGCTGCCTTTCCACGGGCTGCAGCAGCTGCTTTTCAGATCGTCATCCACACTCGCTCACTTGCAAACTCACTTCCTTCCTGTCACAGACATGTCAACTGGTGGCACAGCCCAAAACACATTCACACCCCAGCACTCCAAGCCCAGAGGGTTTTCAGGCACAAAAAACCCCAGCCTTAGTGCAGCCAGGAATTAGATGCAAGTTTAAATGTGTGTTTAAAGGAAGATTTAAAAAAAAAAAAAGTGCATGGTGGCAGGATATGTGTTGAAGATAGGAGTTGTCATAGAAGGCTGGATTTTTAGGATGAAACTGCTAAACCTATTAGAAAAAATAGTTAAAACCAAGAGTCTCTAAAATAGCATTGGCAGCAGTAAAGTTACTGGGTGATACAGARATTTCACTTAAGTTATACCTATTTACAAGACATAATACAAATCTAGTAGGATCTGTTAGTACAGCATATACAGTAATTAGCTGTAGCTTGTAAAATGATGTTATTTGCCCGTTTCCTAACAGGTATAGTGTATTTATCTGTTAGGATCCCTACTGACAGGTATTCAGTAAAATGTCAGACATTTATTCATTAGAATATTGAGCATAATATAAAAATATACAGTAAATATGAGCACATCCTGTAGGCTTGGGTGTAACAAAGAGGGATGTCTGGGTAWTGTCAGCAGTGCTTTGCCAGACGAGTATCCACAGAACACACTGCCACAAGAAAACACTGGGGAGAGCAAAAGCAAAATCTGTATATAAATTAGGGGACTGAGCTACCCCATAAGCTGTTGTCATTCTCCTGGATTTCGATTCCAGGCTTGATTTGCCTGTCCTGAAGTTTAGGACTGGCTTCAGCTTTGGGATATGAACTCTGTACCCAGAGTTTCCCCTGGTTTGTGTATAATTCTGTTAGTGTGAACTGGGTTTTCCCCCATTTTTCTCTTGTTATGGAACTGTATCTTGCAAAAGCCTGCCTGCTCTCTGGAGCTGATGTCCCTCGACTTCCAGTGCACACCAGGTTCTGACAGCTCACATTCACACCACACAGTGTTCGGTAAACAAAAGTGCACATGCAGAAAAATACATTTCGATAGCAGAGAGGCACTGAATATTGTCTGTGTTCTTAGCCCTTGTCCTAAGTGTGTCTGGAAAGGTGAATATGACCCATAGTTCACATTGAACCTACAGCAGCAAATAGCACAGATCCAGGGTTTGCTCCAGGCTGTGTGCCTCAGGGTGGGCTTAGGAAACTGGAATTTTTTTGTCTCAAAGCACAGCTTTTTGGCACCTGAGCTCTGAGTGTTTGACTATGTGGAACTCTCCACCTGACAGAATAACAACTGAACTCTCATATGACATCTATGGCTGTCCTGAGAGGGGAATGACTACCAAAGCCAAGCGAGGTGTTCAGTGGGGAGGGGGATCTCATCCAGAGCCACTGCTTGATGTGCACGCTCCCATCAGTTCCATCCCCAGACAACACTAAGGAAACACTCATCCCCAAAGCTTCTTAGTGACAGCTCTTCTAGGAAGCACCTGGGGATCTCCTGCACACAAGTTCTCCAAATGCCTGGCTGTTTGTTCCTAACAATGCTGAGGAAATTCAGAGTTACCAGATAGGTACGGTCCTCAGCAATAAACATGTTGAGCTGGCAGCAGACACCTTCACAGGCCAAATGTAACCTCAATTTCACTATTAACAAAGGAGGAACAATCAATACTTGCCTGGCAATGATGCTTTGAGACTTGTGTTCAGTTACTCAGTGCTTAGCACACCTAAAACTCTGCAGAGCCAGCCTCAGAATGCCTTCATGCAGCTGCTCCATATCAGGGACTGCTTGGAGTCAGGAACTGGCCCGTTTGGTTTGTCTCTGTGTGCGGTCACTTTTTAACTGTGGATGTGGTTTTATGAGTATCTTTGGAGAAGATTAAACCATTTATCTTTACATTCCTAGATGTCACTGGGCCAGGTGGTCTGGGAAACAGTGCCAGTAAGCGAACAAACACTGACTACATTGATCCTTAAATGATTTAAATGGGAAAACCAGGTAAGTGCCAGTGTAATCTGGTATTTGCTTGTTTGTAAATACAGAGAGACAGGGGCTTTTGCTAGAATAGCCATTCTGCTCCTTTCAAAAAATCTGGCTTGGTCTGATTACCAGTACTTTTTAAGGCCTGATCCATTGAAAAGATTTTGGACAGAATCCTTAAAAGAGCATTCACATTTTTGAAACTGTTCACTGTCCTGTAACCTTCTGCTGTGCTAAGAGGATTAGARCCAGACTGGTATGTACAACATGAAGAAAGAAAGATGCTATAACTGAAAGCTCAATTCTGTCCCACAGACATGGTGTGTGCACAGCAAAACACCACCTTTGAACACTGGCCTAGCAATGGTACAGATCATAAATGCARATGTTTAGCTTTGATTTTGGGAAAGAAGTCTCTGCAGAGTGTGTCAGGGAGCACTTCTCCTATAAAGAGTCACTAGATCCTTTTGCTTTTCTTTCTGTTTCTGTGTTGCTTCTTTTTTCAGTTCTCCAAGACCTTTGATTTCTTGCAAAACTTGTGTAGCTTGCCGAAGTTGTTCTACTGCCTCATTGAGCAACGTCTCTGCCATCACTGGGGGTCTGTTTCCCTCCTGGGCTTGTTCCAACCCTTCACGTAAAACTTTCTGCAGAAGCTTTTCTGCCTTTTCCCTTTCATTAGCAACTTTCTCCTCCATTTTAGCTAAGCATTGATGGGAATCCTTCGGGAAACCCTGGCCTGGAAGTGCTCTCTGTTTATTTTTGGAATCAGAGAGCAAGTCTCCCAGAGAAGAAGAGCGAAGTTTGAGRCCTGAAGTGTTTTCTGTAGAATCTTTCTTCTCAAGAGTTGCCTTTACAATCTCCCAGTCTGTTTCTGTAGCTGAGGAAGTCTCTGCCTCTTCTGTTGAAGTTTTCTGTTCCTTCTCAGCAGCGGTTCTCCCATTTCCTTCTTCTGTTCCAGCTGTCAGGGATGTGAACTCTGCTGCCTCGCTGGCTGTGATCCCATTCACCGGGGGCTTGGAGCTGCCAGACTCCTGCTCTTCCCAGAGCCCAGCTTCCAGGTCACCATGGCTGGAGTTCCCTGTGGCAAGCAGTGTTTGTCTCTTTGTCTCTGACAAAGCCTTSGGAGGAACAGGAGGCTTTGTGACATCTGCAGCAGCAATCTCAGGCAGGTTGTCTTTGCCGTCATCTCCTGATGATTCCAAGTCTTCTGTCTTTTTAGGTTCAATGGTTGGYTGGTCCCAAGCTACTTTCAGCTTGTCCGGCACATTCTTAGGAAGTGGAATTGGAGCTTTTGATATAACCCTGTTGCTGACCTCAGCAAGGTTCTCCTTGTTCTCCTCACTTGGTGCTTGGGATTCTTCCACATTCTCCTCTGGAYTTGGAGAGTCCTCTTCCTTGGCATTTACACTGTCCTTTGATGTGATGCCTTCCTTAAGCTTCTTATCTGGAGGCAACGGAGGAGACAGAGGTTTTTTATGTTCCTGGTCAGGAACATTGTTCTCTGCCTCTTGGTTTTCTTTTGTGCCAGTGGGTTTTGTAGGTGGCATAGGTGGCTTTGGAGTTTCTTTCTGAGGTGGTTCATTGTCACCTTCGCTGACAGTGGAATCAAAGGTTGGTGGTCCATTGTCTACTATATCCAGATCTAGTCGCAGGATACCATCTGATGTACACTTGGCAGCCTGAAACACAAGAGAGAAAGCTGTCAATATCTATCCTATCATCAATCCTTGTGCTACATCCTTCAGCTTCAAGCTGAAATACATAACCAACACAACCAGCATGGCAAATGAGGGGTTGCTGCTTCAAGCTGAGAGAGTTGGGGCTGTTCAGCCTGGAGAAGAGAAGGCTTCAGGGAGACCTTAGAGCCCCTTCAGTGCYTAAAGGGGGCTTCCAGGAGAGCTGGAGAGGGACTTTTCACAAGGGCATGGAGTGATAGGACAAGAAAAATGGCCTTAAGCTGAAAGAGGGTAGATTTAGTTTAGATATTTTGAAGAAATTCTTCACTGTAAGGGTGGTGAGGCCCTRGCACAGGTTGCCCAGAGAGGCTGTGGACTCCCTGACCCTGGAGTGCTCAAGGCAAGGCTGTAAAGGATTTTGAGTAACATGGTCTGGTGAAAGGTTGTCTGCCCTGGCAGGAGAAGAYGATGATTTTTAAGGTCCCTTCCAACCCAAACCATCCCTTGATTCTAACAAAAGCACAAAATTTATTTTACTACTTCCTTTGATAAGAACGTCTTAAAGCTGTTTTTAACCTTACTTCTTGGTTTTCCTGTGGGTGCTAKTGTTAAGCTCTGTCTTATTTTTATTCTTTATCCTGTGGTAGCGGAATCCCCTTTCATTTACAATATGCCTCCCCAAATGCTCACTTTTCTGCTTTTGAGCTTGTCATAAACCAAGTTCATCTTCAGATTGCTCGGGCAGGGACACTATTGTACTCGTGTTGCCTTCTGCTTCTTCCAACCTGATGTCATCCCTGCTTACCAGGGTCAAGCCTCAGCTGGTTAGACCTCCTTCAGACCACAGGCTGTGTGCAAATCTTTGTAGTAGGGAGGTTTTCCTAAAAAGGATGGACTTAGCAAAGACATTGCAGCGTGAAAGCTCAGAGCCCCTCAGGGAGAAAAGCGGTGACAGTTCCTTTGTGAGGGAACCCAAAACCACAGGGAGGCATAGCTGCAGCCAGGGCCAGGCTCTGTAGTGTGGAGTTTACTTCAAGCCTTTCTTTGCCTTTCCAGTTCATCAGAGAGATGGAGGCAAGCTGCATCCTGGCAGCTTGGCCCTGACCCATCCTCACCTGGCCTGCTTTGAACACTGCAAATCAATGTTCCTGCCATTTCCTCCAGGAATCTGCAGCCAGCAGCCATGATACACATCTTTCTGCAGGCTCTCTCCCCTCATTCCTGCTTCTGAATTTGTAAGCCAGTTTCTCCTGATTTTGGCTGAGGGTGAGAAGTTTTACAGGTATCAACCTCAGAGGTATCTCACGAAAACAGTGATAGGGAAGAGAGATGTTTTTAGTGCCTGGGGAAGGGCTTCCTATCTCACTGAACCCGTATTAGGCAACAGAATCCACACTTCATTGTTGCTGTGACTTTTGTCATGTTTTCTTCTGYGGTTTTCTGGAGGATGGGAATCTATGATTCATTCTCATGCATTTCTCTGCAAGAGACACTCTCCCTCCATTTCTATGCAAAGTAAAAAGTCTCAAGGCATCTCATTTTCTGCACAAGGGTCATCTGAGTGTTGTGCAGGCACATAAGTCTGAGTCTTGGAAGTTTGAAGAAAGAAGGTTTGATTTAAAAACCTTCCTTGCTTGAGATTCATGCTTTGCTAAAATATCAATCTGTCTGTAGAAACTTTTTCATAAATCACAGGAATCAAACATTAGTGAGAACCTCTCCCCTGGAAACGAAATGCAGGTTTATTTTACATTTTTTCTAGTTTTGTTTGGTTTTTTTTTTTTTAAGTGGCAGACCCAGAAAATCAGTTAAAAGTAGACAGGTTAATCTATAAAACTGCTGGGAGAATAATGTATTCTGTTTCAGACCTAGGGAAGGGCTTACAAGCTCATCTGCTTTCTCTGGCTAGCTTAATAAAAATATGGCTACTCCCCATGGACCATGCAGTTCTTCCACCCTCAGACCACTGTGGTTACAAAATCATCACATTTTAGGAAATAAATAAAAGTGCTTCGGTCTCTTGTGATGAAAATGAAACACTAATGGTTCTGAGCAGATGGTGAAGCAGCTTGTGAGTTATGAAAAGCTAAATAGATGGTAACCTGTTGCAGCAGACAGAGATCTATGGGAACCCGAAGCTTCATTAGAGAGGTGCTGGCACCACCTCTCCTGGAGGAAGTTGTTTCCCTGGTTAGATWTCCCAGGGCTGTCCCTACCTGGGGTTTTCTCTGGGGTTTGGTACCTGGGAGGAAGGAGCAGCTCTCAGTGATCCCACCTGGTAGGATGCCTCACTCCAACAGAGTGCACTTACCTCCTTCAGGTGACTTCTTGTGGGTGGCCTGCGTCCGTGGGACACCTTCACTCTGTCCCGAGTTACATGGTCCAGTGAAAGGCTCTCATCCACTTTCACCTTTAACAGTTGGAAGAGGAAGAAAACAAAAAAGGAGGAGGGTCATTAATTTGTCAAGGTATGTCTGTAAAGTTGTCACTGTCACACCTGAAGTGTTGAAGCATTTGGAGACATTTCACCACCAGTCTTCACCTCAGAGCTCAGTCACAGCCTGCCTGCAAAGCCCTGCATGGATGTGATGGATTTTTAAGATCTCARAGGTTTGCAATGGCTAAACTTCCCTCCACATAAGGGGCAGGGAGGGAAGGACACAAGGAGCTTTGTCCTCACTGCACCCTGTGCTTGGACCAGCTCCTGCATGTGGCAGAACACAGCACCAAAAATGCTGTTTCAATCTCAGAGGTGAAAGCTCATTAATAATGGTGACCTGACTGTGAACTGTATCAGCAGCACTTCCCTTCCACAGCTCTAATGACTGCAGGATGCTGAGGAGAAGGTGTGAGCAGTGACCTGGATTAATTGCAACTCCAGCTGAATTAACAAATTTACTTCCTGGAATCAGATGAGAAATCTACTGCCCCACACGTGTAGGAAGGGAGGTCCCAGTGCCCTGACAGGTATTTCTCTTTGCTGTGACCACCCAGCCACGCTGGAGTCTGCTGCACATGGAGGGGCAGCACCACTGACCAGGGACACTGAAATATCTGTGTGTCCTTGCTACCACGASTTTGTACAGTAGSAAAGCTGGCAAGGGTGAAATRGYGATTTAAAGAGAAAAATGGCTGGTRTGGCAGAGTGGTTTCACAGCTCCTTCAGGGGAGAACAGATAATCCAAGCCAGCTGAGGGTTTGACCCAATAGCCTGTGCCTGGCCTATGTGGRAACACTTTAAATCTGAGGTTTGATCCTCAATGGAATGAATGAGAATTAGAGGCTGGCTCCCTCTGTAAGGAGAATAASCCCAGGTCACAGGGCAGGGAGGTGATCTGAGATCCCACCTTGCTGTGCTGCTGAAGGGTGTGCAGAGTTCACTGCCCACTGTGCCCGTATTCTTTGCCCTCTGCTGAATGAAAGCAAAGTCCAGCCTCTCAGAGTTCCCACCTCTAGCACTGGATCTACTTCACTTGTCCCTTTTCTCAAAACTTTTACTCGTTGCTTTGGTTTCCTTTGCTAAACAGATCWTGCTAACAGCTTTGTCCCTCTTTACCCTGCGTGTTTCTTCTTGTGTCATTCCCGTGGTGGTGGTTTTGTTCACTTCCTTTCAGTTGCTGAAAGAACTGCAGAAGAGATGCTGGTCCTTTGGTTTAGCTCAGGGATCAACTAAGAGGGAGTAGGGCAAGGTTAAACAAGCTCTAGGTTGTGCAATTTTCATCCTTCCTTCTGTGCAGCAGGATGAGAGGAGATTTTGGAAGTGCAGGTGTGCTGGGGCCAGCTGAGAGGCAGGCAGGTTTGACCAGGGCCATGGAGAAACTTTCCACCAGACTTCTCCCCAGACTGCAGGCGGAGYAGCTGCTGGACTGAGTCACTKCAGATTTTTCCAGTGCTGAAGACTCGGCTATATCCTACCAAACACCTCCATTTCCAGGCTGCTTGGTGCTGAGGACCATGGCAGCATGGGGAAGATGAGTCTCTCCAGGCTGCATCTCAGTTATTAACACAACCCAGCATTGCAGTTCTTCYCTGCACCAGTGCCTTGCATTGGGACTGGGAACTCCCACAAATCCTCTGATCCAAGCTCAGAAGAGAAGGAACCTGCCCTGTCTTGCACACCATCTTTCTCTTTCCTTGGACCATGGCTGGCRTGCAGAAAGGATGGGGAGAACAGTGACTCAGGGAAGTTCTGCTTTTAGCTAAAGGAGCCATGAATGAGAACCGACACAGAAATACAGGAGTTTGAAAACTGGTTCTTACCTCATCAAATACTTTRTTTTTGCCTCTATTGATCCCTTCATTAAGAGCTTTTATCCACGATTCCTTCTCTTCCAAGGATGGAGCTTGAAATTTGATGTCATGAACCTGCAAGAGCAGACAGACAWTTTTTGCCTGAGCATTCCTTGTCAGGACCAGAGGTACCTCTGAATCACTTCAGTTTCTATGTAACATCCAGTTCTAGCCTGTGTTTAAACTACAGATTCCTTTGTGCTTTGGCATAGCTCCCATCAACAGGATTTTGTTATGCTGGACAGTTTGTTGCTTTAGTTTTATTTTGGTAACTAGTAAGTACAGTAGTAAAAAAGTAAGTTTCTTCCTTCTGCAAAACACTTGGAATAGCTGTTGGAGCAGCAGTRAGTTGTACAGCAAATGGTCACACTGTTTAGAGTCAGACTAAAAGTCCAAGTCATCTTGGCTGGTTGAGATGGAGTAAAACACTTTGTCTCTCACTTCCCCCAGATGACAAGGAATGGGGAGGCTGCATGCAGTGGGCTCTGCCTGCTTCCCTGTTCCTGTTCCTCTGCAAACAGAACTGATACGGGAATGTGGGGCACTGACATGGGCTGCACTAACCCTGACCCAGCTGAACATGGACACCATGAGGCATAAGAGCAACCTAAGTGCAAAAATTCACCGYATCTTTTTCTGTTTGCAAATGAAATCCAGCAATGAGTGCTGCAGACGTGCATTCTCTGAGGTGTGAAGAGCTGTCCTAAGGAGAAGGGAAGAGCTGGCCATATGAGAGGGAGCTGGCAGGAAGTGTGGGTCACAAATAAGGAGGGAGGATGGGTAATTGTATGGCCTATCCTCCAGCCAGACAGATCTTCCCTTCCTTCAGGACAGCCCCATGGCACTGCTCTGTGCTTTTCCAAACTCTTCTTGACTCCAGCTGGGACAACAGGCAGGGTGTTATTTACTTGGCTGCTGTTTTCTCTGAGCACCTCACCAGCACTGCCCCAGAGTGCACCTCAGGTGAGAGAAATATCATCCTCACATCACACATGGCTCCATGGCACAGCAGCTGGCATCCAAAAAGCTCCATGTAGTGCCCTRATCCACACTGCACAGGCATGCAGGAATACTCCTGTGCTAAAGGACATCAGCAACGTTGCAAAATCAAACACTTAAAAATTAGACACTCCCAGTGTTTCTGGACTGCAGGGATGTCAGCCTGCTGTGAGTGTTCCTCCTAGCACCGTCCCTGACAACAGGGTGGCACTTCTTACTCAGTTATTCCATCATGTGTTTTATCCTCCTGGGTCAATGTGTCTTATTGATTTCACTCTGCTCCAGCCCTGCCCTGAAAACAGAATTACTGATTCCCTTGACAGCATTTGTTTCTTTTCTGCTTATCACTACAGTATCTGGGGGGCTTCACAAATTCTTTTTCAGARTAACTGAAATTGTCCCCCTCTTACAGCTGGGCAAGTGAGCCACAGAGAGGCTTGTTCAAAACACAGCCTCATGGGGTTCTCATTTGGAATAGTTTTTTGTGGGTATTTAACTTACTATAGGTACTCTGTACCTTCCCATTGCTTTCAAGAGCAGTTATAGCCTCAGCTTTTTACTAAATGAGGCCCCACATTCCAAAATCACAGCACTGTCTGTATAAAACAGGGACTATATTAAATAARAGAGACAAAGCTAATGGTGACTGACAGTCGAGTGCTCTTAGCAGCTCCCTGTTCATGGCACAACAAAGCAGCAACTGTTCTGGGTGAAGGGACCATCAGAAATTCTGCAGAACTAAAGCCTGATCTCCTTACACCCACTCTTGAAACCAACTGTTCTTACTTTCTGTATTTATTTCTCATGTCAATGCCATGGATTTACATCACAGCTATCAAGTGCTAGACAGTCACAACCAGCATGGCAAGCAGGCAGTTAATYTGGGGAAAAGTTCTTTATTCAATCATTTTGCACGTAAGGTGAAGGGACCACATGCCTTCCCAGAGCTCAGAGGGGAGGTTGGGGCCTGACCCACAGCTCTCTGCAAAAAGAGCCCTTTGTCTGGGATGCAGAAGGGCCATGCTAACCAGGAACCTAAGGGAAGGCAAGGCTCCAAACTAGAGCAACAGCCAGATTTTGTTTTAGTCCTAGCTGGCCTGGTTTTGTGTGTGCTTAAAAACTTTTTTTGTTTGGAAACGATTTTGCCCCAAAGCTTTGTGATTATAAAAGCTTATGAGAAAGCCCTACTTGTGAGCAGCTGAGCTGCTGCACTGCCTGGCAAAGACCTGGCAGCCCATACCAGGGTTTACAAATCTCTGTACATGTTGTTCAGGGGAAGGATTCCTAACTCACTTGAAGCTTCCTCTTCCAATGCCACTTTCTGTGCCTCATTCCAAATAAAGCCTCCCAGACTGACTAAGCACTGGTGTCAGCAGCTCTGTGGCAGAGCAGAGCAGATCTCGGGGCACGGGGGTGGTTCCTCGTTAATGAGAAGCTGAGATGTCCCTCTGGCATGCAAATGCAGATCCAATGGATGGTGAGAGAAAGGGACTGGTGGAAGGTGGCAGTGGAAGGGAGCTGGGTGAGGGAGGATGAGCAGCACAGTGGCACCCTGCTCTCTTGCCATGGCAATGCCAGCCTCACGTTGCTGCAGTCCTGCTCCCTGCTTGCACATCTCCCTGGGGCTGTCACACAGAGGAGCAGGCACCTCCCAGTGCCCAGGTAKCTTAGAATTTTTTTTCCTTTTCATAAAACACCCCCAGACACCAAGGCAGAGTCGGGCTGCCAGGGCTCTGAGACTCACGCTCGGGCTGTTGCCAGCCACAGCCTCTGTGCTGCCCTGCAGTCCTGGTCTGTCTGCATCCATCTGTGGCTCCTGTCCTYGGCCAAGGCACTGGGGGAGGAGGTGAACCCAAACTGGGATGGGAGCTCTCTGCAAAGCAGGAAAGCTGCAGCCGAGAGGCAGGAAGGAGCTGCCTGTCACTGGGACTGCACACTACTCTGAGACTACCAGGATCTCAACAAACAAGGAACAAATGAATTTATCYTGTCTGTATTTTACTCATTTAAGTATTTACAGATACCAGCAGATGCATCTAAAGATGGATATTTCCTACTAAACATTAAGCAGGGTCTGTTCTCCAGCAGGAATTTAAGGCAGAGAGTCAGTGACAGCACTGTGAGAGGGCAGGGGCAGGGGAACACATTTGCACTCCTTCTTGCTAAGCCAGCTGAGACTGAGTCATGCCCTAAACAACAGGCTGGAGTGCCAGAAAAAGCTGTCATGGCCAAACCTAGTGACCATTGCAAGCCACGAATGCACAATTTACTGACAGTTCCTGAGAGCACAGCACAGCTCCTGCTGAATCACTGCTGAGATGTCACACAACAAGAGCTCCCAGCAGATCACTGCCGTGACAGCAGCGGCCACTGGCTCTCAAATTGCTCCTTGTCTTCCCTGAGACATCAGTSTCCTCAAGCACTGACAGGCTGATGGCTGTGCTGAGCCTGCTTTCCAGGAAAGAGCAGTGTTCAGTCTGTTGAACCTGCATGAAATGATTTAACAGGCAAGCTCTGGAGAGCAGTGTGGCTGCAGGATAAGACTGTTCCCAACACTTCTTCTTTGCTGATCAATTCTGCAGATCTGCTGCAGAGCTGGGTGACAGAAATCTGTGCTTGGTCCTGACCTGTTCCAGTGCAAATCCTGGTGGGGCTGTGCTGAACTGGACTGTGAATTGCTTGTGAACTGTTGGGGGAATCTGTTCCGTTCTGCAGACTTTTGGTACAGGGTGGCCACCTCCAGCAGAAGCTGGAGCAGAGCTGGGTCAGAAACATCTCAAACTACCATGAATGCAGCAGAGTCTATCTGCCAGATGGGAGGTCATTTCTTGCTGCCTACAATGACTTCATGACTTCATTATGTTAAATCATGAAGGGGAAAGGAGAAGCCAAGGGATTCCCTGCCTGTGGCAGCGGAGYTGGAACCAGAKGATCTTTAAGGTCCCTTCCAACCCAGAGCATTCCATGKTTCTGTGAGATGATTATCAGAGGACTCTGGTGGTTTTCTGCAGATGAACTGAAAGCTGTGTTATCCCTGAGAATAATGCAGCATCTTGGCCAGACTGGCAGACCCCAGGAGCAGATTCCTCCAAACCTCACTGCATTCTAGAGCAGCTTCCAGACTGGGCCCCTCGTGAAGGGTAGTTCCAGGTACCTCAAAAACTGATGAAGGGAAAAATAAGCAATGGAAGTTTCCAGCCCTGACCACAGGTGCAAGGACATGTGTGGAGCTGCTGGACTGCTTGGAAAGTAAGGACTTTCCCTTCCTACCACCCTCTTCCCCATATTAATACTTCCCTGCAGCTGAAGATTTTCAGATCCACTGAATACCAGACTTGTGCCAATCTCAGTAATTTCCAGAGTTTACACCGAGCATCACTTGCACTGCTTTTTTGCACTGTGAGTAGTACATTTTAAAGTCTCAGGGCCAAGGCTGCTGCCCTTTCTTAGAAGCCCAGCTCTCTGCATCCAAAAGTTTTCATTTAATTGTTGTGGATGGAATGAAGCATTTGGGATTTCTAAGCAGAACGGGGCTTTTGCACACTGCCAGCTTCCTTCACTGAAGAATTGAAGCTCAAGGGGCAGAGCTTTCTTTCAGTTCCATACCAGTGCAGGCGTGTGACATGCTCATATTGTCACAGCTTAACAAAAATGTCATCCTTGTGAACAGGCCAAGCAGAATCTGGGCTACATTCTTCAACGACCRGTGTCTARCAAGACAAATTATTTATTCAGGTGCAACTTCAGCTGCAGAGTAGTTTGAACTGATTGATTCATCTCAGCTCAAAAATATCCCATGCAAGATTTAAACTGGGATTCCCCTACAACTAAACTAGGCTCCCTGTATTCAGGATTTGTGCACTGAAACAGAAATGGCCTTTCCTAGCTTGCTCCTAGGTCCCTCAAACTCATTCCTCAGAATTATGCTCAGGAGAGAGGGTGGRAAAAAAAAAAAAAAACCCTAGCAAGATGTGGCAGGGCTTGGCAAGCTGGCTCCCAGGGTGATTTTAAACTGTGGATGGCAGCAAGCCTCCCAAATGGAAAATGTTTAACTGATATATATCGCCACAGCTGCGATTTCAAAACAGAAGAAGGACAGTTGTGTATGTTGGCCTCCTAATTGMAGCCTGTGCTAGCATCTGCCAAAGTATGTTGTGTGTCAACAGCCTCACCAGATTCCCAGCCAAACCAAGGGCGGGAGGGGAGCTACAAACAGGGAACTTTTCATTTATAAAAGCCCTTCCTTTCACCAAAAGAGCCTTATAAAAAGTAGCCTCTATCTAGGTCTCCATTGAATCAGTGGCATGAAAAACAGSGTGGCTGTAAACTTGCCAGCATGCCAAAAGGATGAAGTTACCCTTTTGGGCACAGTTTGGGCATATTTTTCTCATAGCAAGAAATAAGAAGTTTAGGAACAGGTCTCACCCTGAATTGMTTCATGGAGCAGTGCAAAGACATATGCAGCTATCACACAAACTTCTCTCAGTAACAAACTCGCAGATAATTCCTCTTCCCTACTGTGCTGCCCATCTCTGAGCACACAGGATATTTATTATTGGCCTCCAGGGAATGGGTGCACCCTTAGGATCACAGAAGGCTAGAATGCTTTGGGTTGGAAGAGACCTCAAMAAACATCTGGTTCCAGCCCTCCTGCCATGGGCAGGGACACCTTCCACTAGAGCAGRYTGCTTCAATCTGGTCTTGTGCACTTCAGGGATGGGGCAGCCACAGCTTCTCTGGGCAGCCTCACACCCTCMCAGGGAAGAACTCCTTCCTAACGTGTTCTGGGCTCTAGCACTCTGCAGGAGCTCACTAGCCCAGGGTTTTGGAGAAGGACAGTCCTTGTTTTGTTGTTTGGAATGAAGTTTAGCACAATGGTGCTCTGAACTCAGCTGGGGTCTTATTATACGAATAAACACTAAGTGACTGGAGTGAAAGGATAAGCAACAGTGACAACAAGGACTAAACAATCTCCATTTATTTAAACAAAATGGAGATGGGGGAATGCAGCAAATTGGTATTTTTGGCTGTTCATGTTCTTACGGAAATGAATGTGTTTCGTCCCTCACAACTTCTCAGATTTGCAKGGGGAGATTTAGTTAGAACTCTGAGGCAAACAAAATCACATTGAAATTAGAAGGCAAAGTGTGACCCCCCAAAGCAACAATGAAACATCTCAGCCCATAAAGATGCTGAAATGGATAACGTGCAAGTAGGAACTAAGGAGAACTTCCAGAGATATGSAGTGGTGAAGAATATAGATAGGAARTRAAGCACGGTATCCTTGCATCCACCCAGTGCTCAGATGGATGAAYAGTCTCTTTGCAATGCCAGCCTGGGTTTTAGGTTCTGGATCTAACCAGATGCTGTGCAGGAAGCTACAGATGTAGAGTTTCACAGATTCTGCAAAATAAATCTTTTCTCCGAGGAATTGTTTGGCTCTAAGTAATTTTGCAGTGGAGTTTCTCAAATCAATARCTCCAGCTCCAGGAATTGTCTCAGTACATGGACCAGAATTACTGATTTCACTGGAACTTGGGCAAAGCTGCAGCATCTACAGGAGCTCAGAGGACATGGAGGAACCACAGGGAATGGTCATTCTCCACTTGTTAGGGAGTACTGGAAGAAAGAAGATTACAAGGCAGGAAAAAAATGAAGAGGGGAGGTCATTTCTTGCTGCCTACAATGACTTCATACTTCATTATGTTAAATCATGAAGGGGAAAGGAGAAGCCAAGGGATTCTTCCTACAGGAAGACCCTTTCCCCATGACAAGATGGAAGTCTAGACAGCAGTGGCTTTCCTTCTTACACACTGCAGACCTTTCACAGCTACAGCTGTGAAGGAGCTCAGTCTCAGAGCCTTTCATCTGCCCTGGGTGCAGCTGGCTGGGAGCTCACTTTGGAGTTAGTCCACTTAAGGGTGATGAGAAAGGCAATCCTACCTTCTTACCCGGGGAGCGAATTAAAATGAAACGATTTTTCCTTTTTAGTAGCGCACGCAGCTCCTGGCACTTGTCATAACTCTCCAGTTCCACTGTTTCTATGCACTTCTGTTCATCCTGCAGAGAGGGAATGAAACATTATTATGAATAGGAGGCACTGAAATCAATCACAGACCATCAAACTCTGCATGTCTTCCCTTTGCATCTGTCTAAAAGCTCCTCTGCCTTAAAAATGACCTGCATGCAGACAGCAAGCCCCATAAATCAGGCTGGCATCTCACTAAGAAAACACCCTGGCCTTCAAGCTACACGYCTAGTGGTCCAGAGTGGCTGAGCAAATAACAGCCTGGGGACAGTAACACCAGCTTTTGCCATTGCTGGTGGCCTCAGCCAGGGATCTGCAGCCAGAAGTGACACCACCTCCTCCCCACAATGAAAGGAGGAGATGTAATCCTGCTTTTTTGCAGGGAAGATGACACAAGCATCATGATGGTCCAAGCAGCCCCTCAGGAAGCCTGAGGCACGGCAGGGATAAGAGGGGAGCCCTGGTGCCACAAAGAGCTGGGGCAGGCTGCTCCTCACATCACAAGGGTCAGCAGGAGCCRTGTGTGATGGACACAGCCCTCTTCCAGCCACGCTCTGAGCTGTCAGAACGCTTAGGATTGGAAATACAGCCCTGGACAGCCAGCAAAACCGTCTGGGCCAGCATCTCAGTGGGGAATATTTATCTCTGGAGTATCTCCACTGATGACTGCCGGCCACGATCTTGGCTCATTTCTGCYGGTAACATAACTAAAATTCCACACGTGCTGCGTGGCTCGGTTCAGCTGCAGAGCACCATCCCTAATAGGAATCGCAGCGTAACTCCAGGCAGATAATATTCTTCATGTCTCAGTAGCCCAGCAGAGACCAAAGCTCCCTTTTGCTAAGCAGAAATGAGCAGTGAGAATCTCAGAGCAGCTCTTGCCAGTGAAGTGCTACAGTCAGCATGGCTCAGGAACCTCTCCAGTACCATCCTGAATKAAAATCGCTGGTCATAACCACCCCCAGCTCAGGCTCTGCTCCCGAGGCAGCTCCTTGTGCCCGTGTGAGTTTGTGTTTAGCAATTCCTGCAGCRGAGAAGGGGGTGTGGGATGAGGAAACATGTCGCAGCCAGGAAGCTGCTGCGTGGCTGGAGGCAGGGAATGGAGAGTTCAGAGGGAAGTGGGCTGCGGGGAATTTCCTCCCTTTACCACTTGACATTTAAGTCGCTGTGCAGAACTCAGGCTGTGTTTCAGCTTTTTTAACTCTCCTATCTGGGGATGGGGGCCCGGCAGAGCCAATGCCAGTACACAGAGCAAGTCCTGAGCCACCGAGGGACGTCTGGATCTAATTTRGGTTTATTATTTTAATGACATTACTGTTTATTTCATTTAACACTGAGTAGGTGAATGTGAACTGGGAAAATGCATACTAGGAGGAGCAGATTAATCCTGGCAAAACCTAAAACCCAGCCGATAAAATCCTGCTGACGCTACCGAGCCCTTGGAAGGCTCCTGCTGCAATCCTGGTATCRCAATGTCACTGCAAAAGGACAGGGATGGAAATAATAACCCCTCCGCGGCCAGCAAATGACAGAGAAGGGTGAGGTCAGGAATCCATGGCTCGGGGATGGGTGATCTCATCCTGGCCCTGGGAGAACGACCGCCCACGTTACAGCCCTGGCGCACGGTGCAGCTCCAGCTCCTTCTTCACTGGGCTCAGGATGCAGAGCTGGGCCGTGCTCTGACCARACACCAGCCCAATTCTCCTGCTCCCAAGAGCAGCTCTGTCCCCAGCAGAGCCCCTGCCACTCTCCTTGTTCACACCGTGCTTTCTGCCTCTGGGACAGGAACTTCTCCTCTGATCCCGTGCAAGCTGTGCTCCCACTTCCCACATGGAGCTTCACTAAGGGCTGTGAAGCACTGGGCTGGGGAACAAGGAGGATTTGGCAGCATGGACAGATGTGGTTTTGCCATGAGATTGCCTCTTGCCTTGCAGCTGCCTCTCTTCTCCCTGGGGAGGCTGTGGGGACTGCGAGCTGGCCAGGAACAAGGGCAGAGAGGACAGGGACATGCAGGTGCTGTCTGCTAGGGACACCTTGGCTGTGCAGGCTATGGCTCCATCATCTCAGGATCTGAACTCATCAAGTGAGTTATCCTCTTCGGGAAGGGAAGGGAAGGGCAGGGCAGGGAAGAAAGCAGCCAGAGAAACATAAAAACTCCATGTCTGAGGTAAAGGAAAAGCATCTGAGTTCAGGGAGCACCAGAATGGGGCTTTTGTCTSTGTTTTACCCTTGGCAAGGGGCCATCCCCTCTCTGTGAGCCTACCTGGGTCACAAAGAGAGCCTTTATGTCTGTCCTGCACCGCTAAGATAAAGAACGAAAGACCCAACCCTGAGGCAGGTCCCCAGGTCCCTTCAGCCTCCTGGGACCTGGAGGACACTCAGCACCAGGCAGAGACAAGGTCACTTCCAGAGCACTGCCCTGACACACGCCCAAGTTTAATCCTGGTACACAACCCCTAAATTCATTATTTAATGCAGAGAAAAACTATTCCATTAACTCTTTGTGGAGCAGATCCTCTGGCATAAACATATCTGTGTCTGTTGGCTTGGCCCTTAAGAAGAAAAGTACCGAACACCTGGACACATTAATGCATGTGCTTAGCTGAAAAACCACACTTGGCAAACAATTTCATTAACAAAAAGTTAATAAAAAGTGGGGAAAAAGTATTTCTGGAACCTTTTTTTTATATGAAGGTATAATTCAGAGCAAACTCCTCCTCACTGACACACACTCATGGGCTGAGACCCTCCATTCAGTGTAAAACATCTAGGCATGAAATAATAATTTATTTCTGTATTTGAAGTTCTCAAAGTTTTAATAAATCACTTTTGTGTATCACTTGCTATCACTTTATCAGGGACAAAAAGCAGATGTTAAATGTCCAACTATTGAACATCAAGTGGATCCTCTGATCTCTAGAACACAGGAAGACCTTTCTCTGTCAAATACACTTACAAAGAAACCCTAAAACAACAAGAAAACAGCTCTAAGCAGTAGCTGCACTGTTTAAAGGACAACAAAATCCAAACTGAAGACTGATGCTTTCTATCCATGAAGCGATAATACTGATCTGTCTGGTCACTCTACATAGGATTGCCTGGTCTTCAGACGCTCTCTGTAGGTTTTTTTTATTCTGGCAAGAATATGCAGAGACAAGAAGACGAGAAAAACCATTACAAAATAACCTGCTTTGTTCTCTGTGGACCTGCACAGCAGTTGCTTGAGATCCAAGCACCCTGTATTTGCATCAGTGCCTCCTCTCGTGACATTTGGGTGTGTAATATCATACAAACATCTTGCTTAACTGAGTCTTTATTTAGGTGAGGGTACAGATGCAGGRTGCTGTAGATGCAGGCACAGCAGAGAACAAGAAACCCATCTCACTTCTTTCCCCATGCACCGACAGAAACCTGAAGCCCTGTGGGATGACTCTCAGCCCATCTGCTCCAGGTAACACAAGAGCCATTTGCCATTTGCCATTTGCCTTCAGGAGGTGGCTCTGCTTTAAACCAAACCCAAAGCCTGACTRGCAGATGCAGAATGGGAACACATTCCCAGGGCAGGTCAGGAGCGCATTCCTGGAGATTGCTGCTGATGGTGATGTACAATGTTTGTGTGCAGCTCAGACTGTACTTTCCAGTAACACTGGACAATGTTCTTGCCTGTATCTTGTGCTGGCCGCCCCCTCCACTCTTGTTTTGCACCTAAAGCTCAGCTGCAAGTGCAGCCAGGCTCATGCCACTGCATCAACAGGGTGTCCTGCATGGGARGCAACTGCTAAAGGCAACATCAGCACGTCCTTGTGCAGAGCTGGACACGGGGGCACTGAGAAAAGCACACTGAGTGCAAGGCAACAGCTCAGTTCCTGGAAATCTGATGGGCTCGGAGCAGCTGAAATGTTCAGCTCCAAACCTTCCTGCCCACATGGAAGCTGACCTCCCTCCCGTTTAACCCAACTCTAATTTAGGATACATAAGGAGAGATGCCTTCTGTTGCTGTTGATGTTTTTATCTCGATTCTTTTCAGCAAGCACTGAACAGTCCCRTTTGTAAATGTTTCAGCCTGAGGATGGTCTGGAATGCTCTGTCCTTCTCCAGGGTCACACAGAGCAGATATGTGGAGAGGGTCAAATGGGAAAAATTGCACCTTGAGCTCCAGAAACGCTAACCACCACAGCACACTGCAACAAAGACTCTACTTAGACATCAGCCCTTCCCAAAAGCTCAAAAACTTTGTTCCTCATTTGTAAGACAGAGACAGCCACACTGCCCTGACTCACATTAAAGGAAGATAAATACAGTAATAAACATGAACTGCCTCAATTCTGCGGCAACAAGACCCCTCCTGAGTGCAGAAAATTGCCATTTCCTTTGGTTTCCTCGTAGTAAGTCTGTACAATCACATGTTATCCTATTGTGCTACCAGATAATTTTGCAGCAATTTCCTCTCCTAAGACATTTGACTTCACTGTAAGCCAGTTTAATAGCCTATAGATATTAACATGATCCCTTATTCACAATAATGGGACCTTGCAGCTACTGTAGCYTACAGATGCAATTTATTACAGGATGTTACCACAATCCGCAGGCTACCAGAAAACATTATGCCTGGTTGTTACAAATGCCATTTTCCTTGTTGAGATAATAAAATAACCCTTTCAATGATTGGGATTTTTCCTTCTTCTGAATRTCTGTGAAAATTAATCTTACTTTAAAAGCCTCCTTTTCCCTTGTGGTAATGAGAGCCTCAATGTATCTTGTTTTTAAAGGCATGCCCTTTAAAAAAAACCCGACGTCATGTTTATAGATTTTGAATCTGCAAGTTCCTGAAGCTTCAGCTGGAGTCAACAGGTGTCCAGGGCACTGGGAAATGATCTACAGAGAGYCAACAGTTTGCAGGACCAGGCTGCATCCCTCTGGGGAAGAGAACCCCCTGCTTTTCCTGCCTTTCGAGCCGCTCATCACCTGACATTGGCTTCTCCTGTCATTATTCTCACACTCCCCATGACATTTCACAGCTAAGAACAAATGACACCAGAAAGCCTTGGGATTTGGGAAGAGCAGAAGTGTACAGCACAAGTGAAGAGGTAATACCCTTTAACCTAAACTGTTTATAACAAATCTTCTTTATTAGGCAAGAGTATGTTTTTAAAAAAAGAGAACTGAACTCAATGTCAGGCCTGTTGATGCCGAAACTGCTGTTCAGCAGCAATGCAGCTGCTAAAACATTTCCCCATTCTTCTTCCCTTGACAGTGCACATGAAGCTTTACATGATTTTGCTTTTATATCATCCTGATGGCCACACATGACCCAGATCCTCTTGGGCCAGACACTCACAGGCACGTTGTGCAGATCACAGTTCCCCACCCTGCTGCACACACAAGGCTCAGACCTACCCACACCTCATCTCAAGCCTCTCTTGGCTGTAGCTTGTGCTCTGCACTGTAATTTCTAACTTGTGGGGCAAACTCAGCTCTTGCAGAAGCTGCTTCCAGCCCAGGARAAGGGGCTTGACTCAGGAAAGAGCCACCTTTGCATCAGAGCAGGACCAGCCCCGCACTTTCCATTCTTCTCGCCTGAAAATGCAGGACAGATTTGGCTTGGCTCTKATTCCTCATTTGTCTGGAAACAGCTCTAAGTGCAGCCATGAACTTCAGGCASGCAGTTTATCTAGGGAAGTCCAGGACAAGGCTCCCAGGGGTGCCTTGCTCAGAACTGGCTCAAGTAAAGGGAAAAGATGAGCCAAATTCAGACTGTCCGTGCTTAAGGAGGACAGCAAGCACTCACAATCTCACTCTGCATCCTTCAGTGGCTAAAAGAAACCCTGAAGAGTCTGGCTGGCAACAATTGGAGCTGCTTGAGGGGTGCCAAACAGCTGCAGGGKTGCCTGCCATCTCCTCAAGGTGGGAAGTCAGCCTGCTGCAATCACTTTTATCCTTCAAAAGCCAAAACCTCACAGCACATATCCTGCTTCCTCCCAAAGCTTTACCCCGTTCACCTTCTCACAGGATGTCCTGCCCCTCGTTTTGGCAATGACTCTGTCAAAATATTCAGTGGCTAAARTATTTATGAAATATAATATATTTAAAAACGCAGCTGCCGTCTCTTTTACAGCTCTTWCCCTTCCTGGAGATAACTGGAAAAGCCTTTTGAAAGGAATGGGCTGGAGGGAAGAGTAAAGAACACAGGGAGATGGATGTGTCCCCAGGGCCCTGCTCCTGCCCCTCACTCGAGGCCGTTTGCTGTGACCATACCTCGTCCTCGTAGACCACGAGCTGCGTTTTCCGTAGCTGGATGTAACGATCCTTCCACAGTCCCAGCAGGCCCCCGCTGCTTTTTTTAATCCAACCATGCTTCTCTGCACTTGGAGCAGACTTTGSTTTCTCTGAGCCTTCCTTTGTATCCTGCAAGGACAGAAGGGATAAGGAGTTACATCTAAAGTACTTTCCATTATCAGAAAGCCTGCCCAGAGACAATTCTGGCACACACCAAACGTGATCTCTCCCCACCAGATCACAATGGGAGACTGGCATCTTCCAGAGGAAAATTCCACCAGCTCCCACAGGACTGGGGAGTGGCACAGACCCCAGCCAGCCATCCCTGGTGATCCTGCTGGCATGGCAGCAATTTCACCTTGCCCCTCTGTTCCCCCAGGGGCTCTGCTTCCCTCTCTAGGGAGGTAATCCTTGCTCACTTGTGATCCTGGAAAAGTGCAACCTCCTCTCCTCTTTGCTCCTCCAGCTTTCTGATGTATCCCAGCAGGATGGACTCTGCTGCCATCAGTAGCAACATTTACATTTTAGCCCAAGGCCATTCCTGCAAGCTTCTCCTCTGGGTGTCTATGCTTGGTCATTGTCCTCAAACCARCTCCTGTGGCAGGAGGGACAGGACTTCATCATCCCAGCACTAAAATGTTCCCAGCAGGTAACAGATGAGAGCCTTGCTCCTCTCCMGTGCACTGACAGAGTGAAAAGGCAGGATCCCTGTGGAGCTGGGAGCACCCTGCTGTTTCCAACACCCCATGGATCCCTCAATAAGCCTCTTTCCCYGGAGCAAGGCAAGGGAATCCCTCACTGAGCCAAATCCCCTTACACAAACACCTCACCAGCCTTGTGACTTGTCAGGAGAGGCCAAGCTCAAAYCCTCCAGCCTCCTCCAGGAACCCCACTGTCCCCCAGACTCAGTTTTGTCCATGTCCCCTTATGTAATAGCAGCAATCCTGCTGCAGACAGCCAGCACACAAAATGAGGATGTATGAAGAGGCCCCCAAACATCCCAAAATGGCCCTCMCTGCACAAACTGCACCGGCTGGAGCTCAGGCATCTTGTTTCATAACATGAGAAAATCCCAAGTGCATGGAACAGAGTCAGAGCTGGACACTCCCACAGCCAGAACAGAGCAAGTGTGTACGGACGAGCTTCACAAATTTGGAGGAGAGCCTTGCTAACGAATCTGTTTTCATGCACCAAACTCCCACTGAACACACCCTTGGACTGCAGCTTTCATCAGGGTAAGCTCTCATTCCAAAGAGGGGGCTTGCATCCATGAAAAGAAGAAAAAACAGCTTAAACACCCCATGCAGCCACATTTATTTTGACTAAGGTCAGGAAGGGGCTGGGCATTGCAGGTTGTCTTGGGTGCAGACTGGGAACAAGAAACTCAAATAAACTGTGTTTTTTAGGTAACACAACTGTAATAACTGAAACCTGCAACAACTTTGGCGCYTTTTGGAGCAGTTATTTCAGATGTACTGAGCTTCATCTGAAACAGCCACAATACAGGATGACTGAGCATCAAAAAGTTTTCCGGGAAATGAGAGGGACTGCGTAGGCTGKTTTTTTTTTTTTTAAACTTGACTTTTTAGGTTGCCAGGAAGTTGTATTCAGTTGAGATCTGCGACTTCAGCAAACATCARTTCCTGCACAAATATAGACCTGCTGGTTTCCTGATCGAGAACCCTTTTGATGTCATTTTTAGATAATTGGGCATGGACTTTAACCTCCCTCGTAGCACTTGTGCATGGATGTAACTGTATGAACAGTTTATTCAACTGAGTCCAGACCAACAACTGCTAAAATGTTTTTACTCTTTAAGGCTTTTTTTTTTTTTGCTTGGCAGGTGAATTTTTGCTGGGTTTTTTCCCCCACCTGGCAGAAAGGCTAAAGTCACATGGCAGATATGTCTATCCGTGCTCTGCTCTGCAGTGTGAAAACTACTCTGGTTTTAAAATGAAAGTATCCCCTGTGAAGACACAWACATAATGTCTACCTCTGAAAAACACCCTGCCCCAGCAGCACTGGGGCTCATGCTGACGCCTCTGCACAAAGCACAGAGAGGGCAGAGCTGGGTTGGGGTCTGGCTTTCTGGCCTTCCAGGGACAGCAATTCCCCTCCTTGGCATTGAAGTGTTGCCTTGAAACTCCCTGGATCACCCAGGAGCCCTGGCTGGAACCCCTGCCTGACAGGAGCCATGCACGGGGCATTCTCTGCACCAGGCAGGACTTGCTGCTGTGCCAGCACCTTGGAGCATCCACACACAGAATCCGTGACTCYGAGCCCCACTGAGCAGCTCAGGCAAGGGAAGGGGCAATGAAATGGRGAGTGCTGGTCTCAGCAGCCACAAGCAGAGGGATCTGCCCCTCACACTGCACAGGAGTCACCTGAGCTGCCTTCTCCCTGCTCCAAGGCAGATSTGAGGGTGTGATCCTGCACTCCATGGGATGCTGAGCTGCTGGGCTCTGGGTCAGCAGCTTCCCCCAGCACATCCCATGAGGGGGACAGGTAATCCCTCACCTGCATCTTAACAACATACAATCCCAGMTGATGCAACTGGGCAGTTTGTTCCTGAAAAAGCAAGAAGAGTCTTGGAGATGGTGCCTAACATTTTTGCAGATTGTTTTTATGCCAGCCCTGCCCTGAACTGGCAAGGAGAGGTTGGCCAGGGAACGGCACCTGGAGCAGGGCATTGTGCCTATCCTGTGTTCTCTGCCTGACATTCCAAGATTGAAAGGGACCATGACACAAAGACATGAGCTGCTGCTGTTAACTCAGCTGTATTGGAGCATTCTCAAAGAAATATTAAGATATCCTTCCTGGGATGTTCTTGGGCTGGATTCATTCCTGATGCTGCGGTAAATCCATGGGAAGAACCTGCCTGACATCAGCCAATGAGCCAGTGTAAAGGAAGGAAGAACTGAGTTAGCCCAGTGCTGGCTCATGCCAAAGGTATTGCTCCCAAACCCAATCCATAGGGGCCACCTCTGCATTTTATATCATGGTGGCATTASAAGTGAAACATGAGTCCCACTCCTTCAGCTTGGTTTCGCCTCACATTTTACAGCTCAGCAGAGAACCCAAATCAGACAAGATGGCTTTTTCTTTAACAATCAGGCAGTTCTTTCTCCCCTGCCCTGTATTTTACAGGCCCACAAACCCACATACTCTTCATGTCTTCCAACAAAACAAACCCCCAAGAGCTGAATCACGATGGTGCTTTCAAAGTTACACAGAGCACAGAAGTGCCTCAGCCAGTTACATCCACTTCATTTCAAGCAAGCACTCACTTATCACACACTCCTTTCTACCAAGGCGCTGATGAACAACTCCCAGGACACAACCTGTATCCCCACACCTCCACTCTTTTTCTCCCTCTCCACATGATCTCCCAAACCTGGCTGTYAGCACTGCCACTTTTCCCCAGCCTGCTGGAGCAGAACTGCCTCACTGGAAACAAACTGCTCAGATCCACGTGCAACTTGGGGAACTGTCTCTGACACCCCTTCTGCAAGCAATCCCTGGAGGATTCATGGATCACTAAGAAAGTAAAGCTGGTGAGAGGGTCAGTCAGTGCTGGGGTAGGTGCGAAGCCCCTTTGGCCGGCGGCTGCCAGCTGGAAGCAGTTTCTCTGCTGTGGATTAATTTCATGGATGCCAGCGGATAATAACAACTCTCAGTCACTACCAACTTGGGCCGCTTTGCCGTCTCCCTGCTGTTTTAAAAGAGCTTTCATTCTTGCCACAGAATKTTGGGAGCTGAAATAAGGGGGTGTGAGGGGGGAGAGACAAGCCACAGCTACAGGGATCGCATGTACCAGAGGCTGAAGTCCTCCGGCAGTCCATCCTAACAGGAGCTTTCTTTGTGCATGAGCAGCAAAACCTCATCTAAGGAAAGGAAGCAGAATAATTGCGTGGCCAGACGAGGGGCAAAAACGACCTGTTTAACTTGCTAACAAATTTGTGGCATCTTAATCAATCTCACAGAGAAGGATTATTGGGGTGTGGGATCCCATGGACAAGARAACCTACGTGTGCAGAAGTACCACCACTGCCCTTCTCCGAGTTAAACCCGTCCCAAGCAGAGAGGAGGAGGAGAACAGAAGTGSAGAAGGCTGAAGGTGCGTAGACATGTCCAAGCTGGCGATCTGAGGCAGGCTGGGCTCCAGCAGGGCAGGACACCACCCCAGCGGAGTCACTCGGGGTGGCCCCACAGGCGTGGAACGAGCCCGGCTCTGGCAGTGCCGGCCGAGCCCCTCCCGGCTCCAGCATCCCGGGGACTGCGGGGATGCTGTGCCCAGGCTCTGCCCGAGCCCCTCCCGGCTCCAGCATCCCGGGGACTGCGGGGATGCTGTGCCCAGGCTCTGCCCGAGCCCCTCCCGGCTCCAGCATCCCGAGGAGTGCGGGGATGCGCTGCCGAGGCTCTGCCCGAGCCCCTCCCGGCTCCAGCATCCCGGGGACTGCGGGGATGCTGTGCCCAGGCTCTGCCCGAGCCGCTCCGGGGCTGCCGGCGATGGGGAACCCCCGCCCCGCCGTCTCCTGCGCTGTCCCCCGGGATGTCCCGCCGAACACCCCAAAAAGCCCCCGAAGTGGCGGTGCGGTCCCTCCGCCCCGGCAGGCGCCTCTCCCGCCCGGCACGGGGGTCCCGTCTCGCTGTCCCGGGCTCGCCCCGCTCCCGTCCCGCTCCCGTCCCGCTGCCGCCCCGCACTCACTCGCTCCATGGCTCCCGGGCACCGCTCAGGGGCTCGCTGCCGGCCCCGCTGCCCCGCTGGGCTCCGGCCGGACGCTCATGCCGTGCTGCCGGCCCGGGCCCCGCCGCTCTCCCTCCGCAACAACAACAACTTGTCGGGCAGCCGGAGCGGCGGCAGCAGCAGCAGCACCGCCGGGTTTCCGGCAGCTCCGGCGCTGCCAGCGAGGAGGCGGGGATGCCCCTTCGCCGGCCCCGGCCCCGCCGCCTCCTGGCCCGGCCCCCCTGCCCTGCCCGGCCCCGGCCCCGCTGCGAGCCCCGGGACCGGCTGGGAATGAGCGCAGGGAACGGGATGAACGGGGTGGGACATGGAGCCTGGGATGGCACAGGATAACCAGAGATGACAGCATACCCGCGGCGGGACACGGAGCTTGGGGTGGGAGAGATCCCCCGGGGTCGGATAGGGTCACCAGGGATAAGGAAAAACCCCTGTTGTCGGACAATATCCCTGAAATCGGAGTGTCCCTGAAATCAGAAGGTGCTCAGTGTCTGTCATGGTCCCCAGGGTCCAAKAGGATCCCCAGGGTTAGGCAGGGTCCTCTGGGTCGGGTATAGTTCCTGGGGTGAGGCAGGGTCCCCRGGGATCAGGTCACATCTCTGGCCAGGTAGGAGAATTCCAGGAGAATCCCTGGAATCAGCAGGTCCCAAGGGTCAAGGGGSTCCCTGGTATCTCACGTGGTCCCCTCAAAGAGGGTCCCATGAGGTCAGGGCAGACCCCTGTAGCAAGACAGTGCCTGAAATCAGAGACTCCAGGGTCAGGCAAGGTCCCAGGGGTGAGGCAGGCTCAGGGTGGGTCAGGTCGGGCTCCAGGAGCAGCAGGACAGGGCACAGAATGTAGAGAGGTGAGGGATGCTCCACRAAGCCAGCGTGGAGCAATGCCCAGRGCTCAGATCCCTGTACCCSTGTGGCTCCCTCAGCCACAGGGGTGGCTCCTGGCCGTGGGTSACCTCTGGACAGTGGATTTTGGCAGAGGGTGATGCCACTTATTCCCCCGAGGAAAACAGCTGGGGAATGGTCTTTGGTGGCAGAACTGGTTAACACTAGTCACGCTCAGAGCTATTGTTCTCCACTGGTATTCAGCTTTGCAGACTTCTGCAGCTATTTCAGGCCTGCTGGAGGGCTCATGTACCCAACAGCCTGCCTGGTTTTTCTTCCAATTATTTCAGTCAGTCTAAAAAAAGACATTACCTCCCTCTGCAAACCTTGCCTCCATTGTTCTCAGCACAGAAAATAAGAAGCAAAGGAGAATAAAAGTCTGACACCCTCTACTTCCAGGTTAAATGCTCTTCTGCATAGGTATGGCAAGTGCTGAGAGGAAAAACAGGAGGCAGCTTCTGCTAACCAGAGTTGGAAGGGAAAGCAGAGCATCCATCAGGGCTGGCTCCCCCCATCCTGCAGGGCCAGGGGTTAATGGAGGAGCTGGGAATCACCCTGGGACACAGCAGGACTTGAAATGAGAAATCCTGGTGCTGTCAAGGCGTGTTGACAGGAGAATGATTGCCATGTCAGCAGAAAGACATCTCGCATGGGAGGGAGCAGCTAATAGCTGTGCTCTGATGAATCTGGGTTTTGACAAGAGGCTGAGGCACCAAACACACTCRGAAAAACCAGGGAAGGACAGACAGGGTCTAACTGGCTGTGGATTCATTTCGTGGATGTGAGCAGGGAGAGAACATCGAAGGGGAGGATGCATCGTGCTGACCACCACGCTCAGGGCATTGCCAAGCTCTGCATTGCCCTCCCTGTCCTCTCACCTGCAGGATTTGGGGGTAGGACCCTCCTGTTTGTTCCACTTGCACAGGGCTGCAAGAGCAGCAGGGGCTCAGCCAGGACTGGAGCTCCTAAGGGAARCTACACACAAATAATTATTAGTGATAATTAGCAAAAACACACTGATGACATCTCCTTCCTATCAGCTCAGCTCCGGGTTTGGCAAAGGCTCCGGTCTCGCCTAGACAATCCCCATGTTGTACAAACACCTTCTGTGGCCTCCCCTGCTCCTCCTCTGTGGCCAAGAGCCAAATCAGGCAAAGCAAATGCTGCCACAAGCATCAGGGATGGCACAGAGGGGCCTGGCCAGTGGCCAGGGCTTTGACAACCYCCTTCAAATTCCTTCTTTACCTGGCACAACAGGCACCTCTGAAAGATATGACCAGAAAATCGTGACTGGCCATCATCATTCAGAGCTGTCACCAAACCAGGGTTAGCTCTCTGCTGCCTAACACAAGGTGGGAACTGGTTTAAAAATGTRTTTTCTTTGTTTAATWTCCTGAGCCATCAAAATGGGATTTKGGGTGGGAAGTGGGATTATCCCAGCTCACCCACAGCCTTCTCAGTGGGAGTGTGAGTGCAAGACAGGATGTCACAATGCCAAGTTTGGCTCTAGGATGGTGCCAGACATCACAAAATAAACTATTGAAAAAAGATTGTATTTTAGTCAGGCTTTTAAAACAACCAAAAAAACCCCCAAATTACCGGAACTGTTGTTCAGTATTCTCTGTTTTCCTGGCAGGGCTGGGGGAGGTGAGGGGAAGCCTCTGGCTGTCCAAATAGGGTGGGGGCTGTGGTTCCAACTCTCCTGGAAAATTTTAATCGGTCAAAAAGTGAAGAATATTTTTAGTATGCCATCAACGTGCATGTGAGGACGTGTGTGCTGTGAGAGCATGAGGTGCAGAGGCCACATCCCTGTGATTTATCAGCTGTGTTTACCCTTGCAGGCAGACCTGGAGAGACCCACTGTGACCCCCTCAGCATTGCAGGGGAACCTGTTGTTTGCAAGAGGATGTTCAGTTGACAACAGCAGCGAGGTTGGTTCCAAAATGCTGCAGGGAGAAATGTTGGGCACGTGTCTGCAGCCGGGTCGGGCTGCTCTGYCTTCCTCATTGATAAGAGATGGTGAAATGCTCAGTAGCAGAGTGAAACAGAGTCACGAGTGACACCAGGGAGGATGGGATGGTGAGTCACAAACTGAGGAAGTTTTTTTGCAGGGGGACCCAGCRCATTGTGCCTCAATGTCCACATTTCGTGTCTTGCAAAACTTGAGGGGCAGGATGCAGGGGAGTTCTGCAGTGTTGGGAGCTCTGGCTGCAGAGACACAGCTTCCCCAGAGCCACTCAAGGATGAGATAGCACTGGGATGGGTGGGGAGTCCCTCCTGCCCTCCCAAACGTGGACAAACCAGTCTCTCCAGCCACAGACAGCACATTAGAGAGCTGTGGTCACCCTGGTGTCACCCTGCCATCCTTTCCCTGCTGCAGGCAGGGAGCTCTGTCCTGCATCCATCCCGAGGTACTCATGACCAGGGTCAGCCACTCCACCTGCTCTTGGTTTGCCTCCCCTTCAGATGGCAATGGCCCATCTCTGGGACGCTCTGAAGCCAAGTTCATTAGTGCCTGGCTTCRTTAATTGCTTTGAGCAGGGCTGGACAGACAGAGACTCATTATGGCAATTGCCCTGTTATCTGCTCAGCGCTGGGGAGGAGGAGGTGAACACGCCTGTGAGACTGGAAGCCAGTGCTGGGTTGGGTGAGGCCACRGGGCTCCTGAGCTGGGGGAGAAGTCCTCAACGCTTTCACATGCAGGGCAAATTAATTGGGATGGTCTTAATGTCATCTGTTTGGTTGGGGTTACAACAAAAAAGCACAGAGGAAGTGCTGGGTCTGAATGAGTGTGCAAGGGTAGGGCTCAGTTCAGGCTCTTGATGCCAAGTAGACTCCATGGCACTTTCTCCTCCCAGCTGCAGCATAACTGTGGGACTTGATCAGTTCTCAGGTAGAATGCAGCCTTCCAAACTGCTTGTGCTAGACAAGGAGTGTGGGGTGGCCAAATCCTTGGGTGATGCATGGGGAATTAGCAGCAGCAAAGGCTGGGGGAGRTGGGAGACCCCACATCTGGAGCTGGCATTGAGAAAGATTTCTCTTCACCTCTCCACCTGCTTTCTGGGCTTAAATCTTGTGTTTTGTGGACAAGCCAAGTGAAAGGATGGTGTTTCCAGCCACGTTCCCTGCTGCAATGGGGCAGTCAGGGTTGTCACACTTGGTCTGAGGTCTGACCTGCCAAAATCCTCATTTTACCTGTTTTGCTCTTGGCTGATACCAGTCTAAACTTCTGCCCAAATCAAACCTGGACTTTCCAGCTACTCATGCTTCCTATTTTAGTTACATGTCTGGGAGAGGAGACCCAGCAATCTGCCAAAGCCATCAGCCTGCAAGCGCTCGCAGGAACTCGTGTGCTCTCCCTGCTGATCTTGCTGGTTTTGTTAGGAAAAGCAGTCCTGGCTGCAGAGGATGTCTGGTGCTCACAGGAAGGACAAAGCAGATCCAAAACTGTTGGTAAGGAGGTCATTTGCTAGGAGAAAATGGGGGAGGTGTGTGGTTGAACTGATCTTAAAACCAGCAGTGAGCTGAAGGAACGTGGCCAGGCCCTACAGCASGATGGGCAAGGAGCGCTGCTCTTTGTGCTCTCCTCTTCCTTTCTGTTTTGAGCCAGCATGAACAGTAAGCCTGATGAAAGGCAGCAGCTGGAAGAGGTGCCTGCTGATGCCAGAGCAGCACTGTTGGTGTCCAGGGCATGGCCACAGCTGGGCACAGGCAGGAAAGGTGGCAATGAGTGAAACACGTAGTGAGTGAGGGCTCAGGATGATGCTCCTGCTCCCTTGCTGCATGGGGGGAATGGGAACAGTGTGGGGCTGCAATAGGGATGGAATAGGATGGTCCATGATGKTTTTAGTCCCCAGGTCTATTGAAGCCAGGGCTGTGCTCCGCATCTTGCAGGCAAAACCCAATGTGTAAATGGCTTGGAGCAGCTTCCCACACCCCTCATCTCATCATCCTGTGCCTAGGGCACTTGCCTCTGGGCTTTCCCAACAGCTCTGCACTGTTCCTGGCCTTCACTGACATCTCCAACAATGACAAAATATGCCAAAAATAACCCCTGCTCTCCAGCAGGAAGGTGGGATATAAACACACTGACTGTTTGTTAGTGTTAGTGCTTGCTAGGCTTTCAAACCAGGCTGAGTTTRGGGGAATCACTTCCTGCTCCACAGTCCTGACCTCCCACTGCCCCCCTGCTCTGTCGAGGCATGGGAGCTCCTGAAACACCTCTGCTCTGTGCATGCCATTTTGAGAAGGTGATGCTGCAGCCCCAGAGGGATTTTTCTGGGTTTGAGATGAGGCAGCATCTCTGGGTGCATTGCAACCACCAGCTTTCCTCTATGCAATGCAGTATTGGGGAGCTGCTGGAATATATAAAAATAATATAATATATAACATATAACATATAATATATTATAATATATATTATATATTATATATTATATATTATATATTATATATTATATATTATATATTATATATTATATATTATATATTATATATTATATATTATA